>NC_056735.1:1138894593-1139052549 GCF_019279795.1 Protopterus annectens
ACACTATACTCTCAAATGAATATCAGTAGTCAGTACAATACAGAAATATTTATGTATATTTGTGCATTTGTACACACACACACAGACACACCTTTGTTTCATACCTAATTAACCGGGTGCTTTATCCGTCCCTTTACCCGCTCGCGCTGCCTGCTGCTTACGGCTTGGAAATATAAAACCAAACCGAATCGATAGTACTGCTGCGACTCCCTATAATTCTCGTTGTTGCTGTATTCCTGGTTCCTGCTTGCAGCCAGCTCGTAAAAAAATAAAACAAACATTACTGCCATTACCATAATCCATTAGGGTTGCTTGCTGCTGTATTCCCGCTCGCAGACAGTCGGAAATAATGACGTGAGCTCTTGAGCTCAATTCCGACTGGCTGGTAGCTAATGACACTAGCGTCATCACACACGTGATGACGTCAGCCCCGACAGCGCGATTTTTAAAAAATAAATAAATAAATAAAGCAAAAAAAATCGGAAATTAAGGGGTGCCAAATCGGGAATCGTGGCACCCCTTCATTTGGACCCCAAAACTCAGTAAATACCGAGTAATTCGGTATGGTTGGGAGGTCTGCTGACGAGTATTATTAGCAAGAAAATGGAATATGCCCCCTTCCCCACTGCAGTGCGACCCTGGAGTTAGAATATATAGTTAGGGGGGGTGGGCACAGCCCCCCGCAATGGGGGGTGTGGGGGCAAAGCCCCCCACTTCATTTCGTATATTGTTAACTTTTGATGTAATATTGCTTAGTAACAGAAAAGTAAGACACCCCCCTAACTATATATTCTAACTCCAGGGTCGCACTGCAGTGGGGAATGGGGCATATTCCATTTTCTTGCTAATAATACTTGTCAGGCAAATGAAGTGTCAGGCAAATGAAGTTTCAGTCATTTGGTATCAGGCAAATGAAAGTTAGGTCAAAAGAAGTAGACCCATATATATATATATACATACATATATATATATATATACATACATACATACATACATACACACACACACACACACACACACACACACACACACACACAAGATAGTAAAAGCAGAACCTGTGTTGAGTGCTTTCATTCTTTAGTCATACCAAGAACTTCAGAAAAACAAGTTATTAGGAAAACAACAGTGTAAGGCTCAATAAGTATTGTTTTGAAACAAAACAGCATCCCATAAAAAATGGTAAAATGCAAAAGGCCCCAAAACCAAAACAAATCCAAGGCGGAAAGTCACGAACAGCAATTGTTTTATTTGGTGAACCACTTAAAACCAAAACAAAAAAGTTATATATGTATTAAGCACTTAGGTTCATAGGTTCATACTAGGCTATCTGCCCTGGGGCATTTATAAGCCTAGCCCGATTGTGTTTGGCTTACACCACGCCTTGATTTGAGTATTACTGTGCCCTTTTTAAAGTTTAGTTTAGCCTCTGTCTAATAGTGACACAAAAGTAATCCCCAGGACAAACGTACGATCCCCCATCTACTCATCAAGATTCTTCTTGAAGAGAGTCGGTGAGGTGCTCTGCCTAACATGAATTGGAATTTTATTCCAGAGCGAAGGGAGCCTCTGGGTTATGAATCTGTCCCTCCAGCATGTTCTATTTATTTCTGTGCTGAGGTTCAAGTCCCTCGAGTGCGTGGCTCTAAGGGATTTAGATTTACTGAGGTGGAGCATGTCCATTAATTCTGGGTTGGACATAGCTTTATATGTCAGGCATAGATCGCCTCAAAGTAGGCGGTATGCAACTGAGTAGAGCTGGAGTTTTTTTAACCAAGCAGCATATGGCATCTGTTTGAGTCCCTTGATCCTCCTGGTGAGGTACTTTTGGGGTCTTTCTAATTGCTGCAGGTGTCTGGTAAGGTACATCCCAAAGGGGGCATTGTATTCTATGATGGGCCTGATGCGGGATGAATAAAGGCACGATTACCTCTCTTGATCTAGATGTGAATCCTTTCATGATGAGGTGGGCTATGTAGAAGGTCTTTCTAACCACTTTGGCAATGTGGTTGTCAAAGGAGAGATTGCTATCAACTTGGGTCCCCAGATCCCTAATTACTTTCTCTGTACTTAATGGGTTACCACCTATGTGGTAATTTGTGGTCACATTGTTTTTGCCAAAGGGTGTGACTATACACTTTTTGGCATTTAGCTTTAGACCATGGCTCTGGCACCAGTTATCCATCTCTACGAGACCTTTTTGAAGGATGTTTGTGTCAGCTGGAGAGTCAATTATGGCGCCCAGTTTGCAGTCATCTGCGAACTTGGTGAGTCATAGTCCTCCCACGTTGGCCTGTACCTCAGAAAAGTAAATACCGAACAAGAGAGGTCCCAGGACAGAACATTGTGGGATGCCACTTATGACCAGTTTCGAGTCTGACATGGCTCCAGCAACTCTGACTCTGTGGGTTCTGTCTTTGAGCCAGTTTGCGACCCATCTTGTGACATAGGGGTTTATATTTAGGCTGGATAGCTTATCTATGATGCCCGAGTGGGGTATTGTGTCAAATGCCTTTGCGAGGTCCAGATAGGCTGTGTGGACTACCTTCCCTTCATCTATGGCCTTGGTGACTGTTTTGAAGAAGTCGACCAGGTTCAAAAGGCAGGATCTGCCCTTGACGAAGCCAAATTGGGTAGGATCTAGTGTCTGTAGGTCCCCAATGTCTTTGTTTATGAGTTCCATGATGATCCTCTCCATAGCCTTGCATACTAGGCTAGTCAGGCTTATGGGGTGATAGTTTCCAGGGTCCGCAGAGGCGCCACCTTTGTGGAGTGGGACCACTGTTGCTGTATGCCATTCTTTGGGCACATATCCTGTAGTGAGGCTGAGATTGTACAGCAGTTTTACTTGAGGGATTAGTTCTTCTTGGAGTTCATGTAGGACACAACCCAGGACGCCATCTGGTCCCATGGAAGCAGTGTTTTTTGCTTTGGAGAGGGCGGCCTTCACCTGAGCATCAGAGATGTTTGGAAGGCTGCACTCTGCCGGGATAGATACTTGCTCTTTTGGGGGGGAGGGGGGGGAGTTTGCACTGAATCTATCTGCCAGGATATTGGCGATGTCTGTGAGTTCAGTGTATTTTTTGTCATTTAGAATCAACTCAGAACAAGTCTGGGAGTTGCATCCCAGGTTCCTAACATAACTGAAAAAAGCCTTATGATTGTCTTTAGTGTCCTGTGCAATTTTTCTCTCGAAGCTGGCCTTGGAGGATTTTATGGGGGATCGTAATTTTTTGCTAGTACTGATCAGAGATGCCTTCCCTTTTAGGGATTTTGCTCTATCATGTAGTAGCTTCCTCCTCCTGTTGCACAGTTTATTTATGGCTGGGGTCCACCAGACTGGACGCCTGCCTTTGGATGATTGGGTCTTGATTTTGTTTGGGATAGCATGATCCATGCATTCCTGGAGATGTCCGTAGAAGGCATTTATGTAGGATTCTGCAGTTTGGGCAGTAGTTTCCACTGGCCCTGGGGCCTTGAAGGATTCCACTTCAGTTTTGAGGTGTGAAGTTCGCTTTTGAGAAGTTTTTCACTGTGGTTTTCTGGGCTGGGGGTGGGGTCGGGATGTGGATATCCAGTGAAATTAATTTATGGTCTGATCTTACCAATGAGGGATATACTTCTGGTATGGAGCATAGAGTCCCCATGTTGGTAATGATCAGGTCTAGTATGTTTTCCCCTCTTGTGGGAGTGGTGACTAGTTGTTCCATAGCATTTGAGTTTATAAATTCCAGGAACCTTTGGGCTAAGGTGCTGGGGCTTGAGTAATGCTCCCAGTCTATGTTTGGGTAGTTGAAGTCGCCCAATATAATGGTGTTCGGAGAGATCTTAGTGTTCTCCAATGTTTTCAGGAAAGCCGAGTGGGATTCCTGACTTTGAGATGGTGGTCTGTAGGATGCTATAAACTGAAAAGCAGTCTTTCCCACTGTCAGTTGCACATGGATGGTCTCCGATACTTTGTGCACTGCCACTAACCTGGAGGTGTGGATATCCTTGATAAATATGGAAACTCCCCCTCCTTTTGTGATTCGGTCCGGGTTTCGGGGCCGAAAAGCATGATATGAGGTATAACCTGGTAGTGCTGGGGTGCTCTCTGGAGCCTTGAACCAGGTTTCTGTCACTGCACAGATATCTATGTTCTCCATACTGAGGAGAGCTTTGAGTGCATGCATCTTGAGGTTAAGACTTCTGGCGTTTAGCAGCATTACCCTTAGTTTCTTGTTCCTTGTGCTGTCTATGGAGGTGGGTTTGACTTTTGAGCCTTGCCTAAAAAGGCACTATGGGGTGGCAAGAGCCTTTGCCAATATCCGAAAGCCCGGGGGTGACAGGTGCAAGCCGTCCCTAGCGAAGCAACGTGGCTTGTCGAGCATGTCATCCCAGGCTGACAGACACTGGATCCCCTTTGAATGACACCAAAATTTTAGCCAATTGTTAAAATCGATCATTTTGTCTTTATACTGTGGCATCATTCTAGGTGAGGGTAAGATGCTGCTCAAGGTCAGGGTCATACCAGCCTGGGCTACATGATCAGAGAGCTCCTCTATGTCTCTCTTCATGTAGTCGAGGGAGGTACATCTCAGGTCATTCACACCAGCATGTACAATGACTGAGTCATATTTGTATTTGCTTTGGAGTGACCTGAGTGCTTGCGTTATGTGGCGGATCCTAGCACCCGACAGGCAGCTCACTGTGACCTTCTCCTTATTCAGCCTGGTGAGCGGGACGTCAGTGTGTCTGACAATACAGTCGCCTATTACAAGGGTATCAGGTGTGTTATTCAGCCTTAAGGGCTGTGACTGCTTGGCACACTGACTTTGTGTGCTATGTGTTGTACGTGTTTTGTTTTGGGGTAGCGTTTGCTTGGATGTCTGCTTTGGAGGTCTCTGTTGCTTAGGTAGATTTTTATTTAGAGCCTCCGAGTATGTTTTTGTGTGTTTGGTTCGCTGTTGTGGTGGAACTATGTGATACTGGAATTGTGTTGTGTGAGGTTACCTTTTCCTCCTGACTGGTTATACCAGTTTTGAGATGAGAGAGCTCAGCCTACAGTTTGGCTATATGGTTGCATCTCTCACATATATTTGAACCTGTTTGGAGGAGGAGAGGGTTGTCCGTGTACATGAGACAGTTGTAACATTGCCTCAAAATTCCCAGATTCACCAGCTGGACTGGAGAGGAAACCATTGACTGACCTTTGGACATGCTAGAGTAATATAGGGAACTGAATTAAAATGGACCAATAGGGAACAAGGTAATCGTAGAGAGTATAAGAGTAAGTAGTGCTTATGGTTTATTAGTGCTAACTTGTAAGATTACTTATTTGGACCAGTGAGGGGCCTTAGAATGAGAATATGGTGTTTAATTTGAGAGATAGAGCAGTTCTAAGGGAAAAAGTGAAGAGCAGACTTTGTGGAGCCAGGAAAAGTTTAAACCCAATTAGGCGGCGCTGCCCGAAAAAAACGCTAACCGCGCAAAAGAGGGTTTTAAGAGAGGGAGATCAAGGAGTTTGGAATTGACCCAAAATGGCCAATAAAACTACAGTTTCAAGGCAGTAACCACTCCCACAGGGGCAGGCAGGCTGCTCAATGTTTATCACTGCCACTGATGAACACAGAGACTTCCCTTTAGCCCAAGCAAACAATGGCCTCCAAGAAACTTACAAACAGTTCAGAACAGCAAATCTGTAACTGAACTTTTTTAAATCTCAGAAAAGTGGGAAAAAAAGCAAGATTTTTTTGTTTTTGTGTTTTTTTAAGGAAAGCAGAGGTTCACAAGTATCAACAAGTTAGAACAGTGCAGTAAATGACCCCACACTTGAGTGCTAGGACAGAGACAGATAAAATGCAAGTTTTAAGAAAAAAAACGATTTTAAAAATAAGTGCAGGCAGGAAATTCAGTTCAAATTTCTTCAAATTAAACCTGTCCACCATCAATCTCCCAACAAGACTTGCGAACACTGAGCAAACCTCCATAACACAGCCTCGGCCTTCAAATTGGCACGTCATATCCCCACACGTTTCTGATATATTTGTCACATATTGACAGTATATTCTTACCTCTGTTTTCCACAATGCACCTTAGTGTTTACCCAGCCCTCTGGTTTAGAGCTGCCATTAAATGGCACCTGGAATAAACCTATCACTTCAATAACACAAAATGGCGGCAAAGCAGAAAGGCCGTTACCAGCTTTTCTTGACATCTGCGCCAGACTCAGTGCCTCATAGGACATGTAACTGTGACTGTAAATTTAGTTCTGGCCCTCTTAATTCTTCCCAAAACGGATGACTTTTGAAGAAAAGGTGGTGAATTACAGGTAATAAATAACGACAATAATTAGACTTTTAGATTTCTTTTACTTCACAAAATACATGTTAATTCACATTCTCTTATTCTAGCAATGTTTCACGTTTATAATACTAATGTTTCCACAGTGTCCCTGACTGATTAGATGGAACAGCAAGTCTCAAAGATGCAAATCCATATTCTAAAGCTACAGTTGTATATACACAAGTAAAAAGTTGTACAGAGTTTTGATAGTTACACTAACAGAATCCCCCATTACTATATTTTACGAAATTACAACCTGCATTCTACTGGTGCACAGCTATACAGAACAACTCGCAAATTGTCCATACTCCGAGAGAAAACAACTAAAGGCATTACCAAACTTTGGAAGCATGAAGAACAAACGCACCGCCTAGATACATACGGATTAACTAACACCCCATTTACAGCAGGCATATTGGTATCCTAGATAAAAGTAGAAATCCATAAACAGTTAGGCATAGGCCAACTAGGCGGTCGCCTAGGGTGCTGCTCTAACAGGGGCACTTTTCCAGTATTTATTTGGTGTAAGTAGACTAGAAAGGGGGCACCGGGTGGTGTGGATGGGGCACCATGGAGCCCTTTTGCCTAGGGCGCCAGCTGACCTAAGGCCTTTTCTAAACAATCATTTTCTTGGACACAGCTGAATCTCCAACAAATGACCACGCACTAAGCTATGGGGCTGAAGTTCTGAACCTTAAATTTAACAGTAACACTACGGGCACCCTCCTAAGTCAATGAACATACAAGAATGACCGGGACCTGACTTGCCAAGTACTCACCATTCAGCTACATACTTACATACATACATATTACATACATACTTTCGTCCCTTATCAGAACTTCATCAGAATATGAGATATATACAAAAAAGAAAGAGTAGTGAACTATATTAAAATGTAGAGTACAAAGAGCTGTACTACAGGAGACACATTTGGAAAGAACTGACATGAAAATTTGATATAGAAAGGTTTTCAGCATGGTTATTCAGTGGAATACCAGGGACAAAGGAAAAGAGAAGTACTTATGTTAATTGCAACCGGATCTCCAATAGTGATAGAAGAGGATAAAAAAAGATAATAATGGCAGACTTGTAGTATTAATAGGCTACTGGCAAGGGAGGAGGATTACACTGGCATGTATTTATATTCTACCTAAAACTCCTATAATGGAGCGTAAGAAAATTCTGACAGAAATAATCGGCTTTCAGCAGAGAATATTACTTATAATTGGGGATGAGAACTTGATTTGCAGTAGTGAAGGTGTATCGGGCGGGTGGGGGGAGCCCAGAAGGAAAAATATAACAAAGGAGGGTAGATTTTTTTTAAGAAATTTATGAAAATATTTGACATGAAAGATGTGAATTCAGGAGAAGGAGTTTGGAGTGAATTTACATATTATTCCCCAAGATACAAAAACTTGTCTGGACAAAACATATTTCACAAGAACGTGTGCCTCCAATAACCATTTCAGATCACATGCCAATAACCATTTCTGATCATGCTCCAATAACTAAAATAAAAATGAGACACTGATGCTTTCCCACCTGCCTTTTGAAAAGAGAGAAGTTTATGGAATGGGTGGTGGAAATTATTTGTGAGTTATCGGGTGTTGTTAGAGAAGATAGAAATTTCTTCTGAAAATATAGCTAGGAGTGGGATAAAATTAAAGTGGAATTTAAAAATAGAGTGAAAATAAAAGAGAGATATGGTTAAGAAGTAAAGAATTATTTAGGGAGAGTAACAACGGTTAAAGTATTGCAGAATATAGGGAATCTCACAGAACAAAAAGAGGAGCAATTGCAGAATGCTAAACAGAAAATAAGAGACTGCCTTGATAATATGGATGGGTTTAGAAAATACCACTGTTGCAGGTTGGTCTTGATGCAAAGAGAGCATTTGACAGAGTAAGCTGGGTGCTTATGAGCAGGGCAGTGGAAGCATTTGCATTCCCTGATAAAATTCTAAGGTTGATTAGGCGGATATATGAGGGATTGGAGGTGAAAATTAAAGTGGGTGGGTTCCTCTCTGATAATTTCTATTTGAGCAGAGAATCCAGGCAGGGGCATCTTCTTTCCTCTTTATTTGCATTATATTTAAAACCATTGGCAAAGAAAATAAGGGATTCAGAAATTCAAGGATATAATTGGTATGGTAGTCAAGAAAAGCTGGCTCTACTTGAAGTTGGTATTATTTTATACCTGATAAAACCAAAAAAGTACATTTCAGTGTTGTGGAATAATTTGTAACAGTTTCATATCTTTTAGAGTATAAAATTAATGAAGTTAAAACAAACAATATCTGTAAATTATGTACCCACACAAGCACTGGTTCAGCAATATCCATATTTATGGGGACATGATAAAATGAAGTACTTAAGAGAAGGGATTAAAAAGTATTCTGGTGTGGCAGCTAAAGATATATGGGAAGAGACTAAACAAAAAAAACTGAGAAATTGGAAGCTCTCTTTTATGGATATGGATAGCAAGATACAAGAATTTAAAATGTTTTTAGTTCTGTTTAGTTGTATACATAGGTCAGGCATATTTTTATCAACCAGAGGAGAAGCTGTGGATAACAGTTAATACACAACTGAAGGATTTTATATGGGATGATATGATGGCAAAAGTCAAGTGGGATAAGCTTATTCTTCCAACAGAATAAGGCAGTCTGGGATTAACGGATTTAAAGGGTACTTCAGAGCTGAACAATTAAGGCTCCTATGTATAGCACAAGCAGAAACCTGTAATTCAAAGTGGAAAGGGATGATGACAACATAGGAGAAAGCTTAAGAAACAAGTAGAGAGTGGTATTTTGGATGCAGCTGCTTAAGGAGAGTAACAATAGCCATAGAGAATATTATATTCCTAAAGTAGCAGATAGTATTCTAAAAACTAAAGGGGTCCGAATGGAGAGATGAAAAGTCAGCAAGCAAAGGATAGTAGTAGTGCTGAAATTCAATTCATCCTCAAGTCTTGGTGACTACCTTCATGAGGTGGACCCTGTTTTTACAAAATCTCACCAAGGCGACACTGATATATAGACAGTATTTATATAGCATATATCATGGACAGAAGTAGGTTAAAAACTAAACAAGATAGCTGGGTGCACAACACCCAGGATAAAAACGTGCCCATTCCTGGTAGGCGCACTGGTGCCAGGACTGGAAAAGATGACAGTATAGAATCCTCAAAATATGGAAACATTCCTAGAATGGGGCCAGGCCAGACCCAGGGGGAGGATGGCCCCCCTGTTGTAGAGGAAGTAGCAGATCACAAAAACTGATAGGCCAAAGAAGAGTCATAAAGACGATAAAGTGGAGTATTGAGGATAAGAAAGAAATTATGTATGGTTTCTATTATGCAAAAAGCCCAGAATTTCCACACACAAGATATACAAAACGATTAAGAGAGAAATTAGAGAAAAGAAAAATACTTCCGCAAGAAAAACTGTCAGAAGCTTCAAATGAAAATTTGTGTTCATTGATGCAACAGATTTATGAAAAACAGTATATAGATCAAGAAACCTTGACCTGTTTGGAAAAAGTAGCGTCTGAGAAAGTGTGAAAATATAAACAACAAAACCAAGAGATATTTGAAAAGTATTAAAAAAAGAAATATGGACATAGGAAAGAAAGAGTGATTTGATGTGGTAAAATATTTATGCAAAGGAGAAAGCCAAATTAGTCAATGTGAAGAAGGCAGTCCCAAAGATATTTGAAGAAAAATACAGGCAAAGGCATCCAGATATGGAAAATTTCACAATAAAAAAATAACATCACAAAGATGGAATGTAGAAAAGAAGATTAGCAAATTAGAAGTTAAAAAAATAGAAGTTGAAGTTATGGAGTGCCTATGAAGTGAAGGATTTGATGTAGAAGGCCTAGCACAGGTTACATCACAGCAGAGTGGAGTGAGTCCCCAAAGTAGGGAGAAACAGAAAGATCAGGAAAAATCTGAAGAAGACATGGACATGGGAAAGAAAAAGAGATTTAATATGTTGTAATATTTATGCACAGTAGAAAGCAAAATTGACCAATACAAAAAGCAGCACCAAAGATATTTGACGAGAATACAGGCAAAGGAATCCAGACATGAACAACTTTACAATACAAAAAATAAGATAAAGAGGAAAAGGAGATTAGTAATGGTGAAGTTAAAGAAATAGAAACTGAGGTCATGGAGTACCTGCAAAGTGCAGGATTCATTGTAGAAAATCTAATTCAGAAAGCACCACAACAGGATAGAGTAATGGATATCCAAATTAAAGGGAAATCAGTGGAACAGGTAGCGACTGGTCAGGTGCCATATGAAGATAATTTGGAGTCTTCCACAGGAAACCCTATTAAACATTCATTTGAAGCTAGACAGCAAGGGAAGGAACAGGAAACTGTGGAAACTCTGATGCAGTCAATGTTGAGGAGTGATAGGCCAGTGAGTTCCCAGTTGATACAGCAATACGCGGCACGGGATGAAGTTGAAGAGAATATGCCACAGGAAGGTGCTACAGAATCTTCTATAGAATGCCCGCAGGAATTGGGAAAGAAGGGATGTGCCCTTAGTTTGGAAGAAAATGAGCTAAGAGAAGAGTTTTTTGATTTAATAGACATAGATATATCAAGATCAATTAAAGAAATAGACTGCAGAAGGTTAATAAATCCCCAAAAGTCAGAAGTTTGATAAAACAAATGAACACAGTAATTAGGACTGTTCATGGAGACCCATGTGATATAACAGAAGTAAACAGGATATATTACTGTGCAGCTAAATTAATAACCAATAAAGTTCTACCACAAGAACACTGGGTAGTGAGCGAAAGGAAGGGGGGAAATCGAATACCATCATGGAAATATCAAATAGAGAAAATTATAAAGCAAGTAAGACAAGAAGTGTCACAGTTAGAAGACTATATACGAGGGAATAGATAAACAAATATACTAAGAAAAATAGATGTGATAAAAGCAATGCACAGTATTAGAACAGACCAGGACCTATCATGTACTATTGCAGATAAACTAAAAATGTCAGCGTAGGCGAAAAGAAAACTACAAAATAAGCAATTTATTGATGAGCCAAAAAAGTTTTATAGAGAATTGGGAAATAAGGTAAAAGGAATTGAAAGACTGCCAAAAAAAGAAGAAATAGATACATATTGGAGAAGTGCCTATGAAGATCCTGTGGAACGTAACAAAGATGGTAAATGGATAGAAGAAGTTAAAGAAAGAAGAACGGGTTCAAAGATGCAGGATATGAAATGGGATGAAGTAACAGCCAGAGAGATTGAAACAAAGTTAAAAAAGCCTCTAATTGGAAAACCACAGCCCCAGATGCAGTACCTAATTTGTGGCTGAAGTATTAATATCTTTGCATGAGGATTTAGCCGTAAGAACTATTTATATGCACACCCCGGACAGACACTAACCTGGTTAACAGGAAAAACAGTGCTCCTATTTGAGTGAACCTTCAGAAAACTCAATTATGGCAGTAGAACAAAAGCGCAGTAAAAGAAAGTCATATGGAACAAAGGATAATTGTTGTTAAATAAAGTCATAGCGGAGAACTGTAAAAAGGGGAAGAATCTAAGGATGGCATGTATTGACCACAATAAAGCATTTGATAGTATCCCACATTCATGGATAAAAGAGTGCTTAAAATGTACAAAATACACCCTACACTGATCAACTACATTACAGTGACCATGAAACAGTGGCAGCCCACTTTGCAATTAAGCCATGATAAAGGATAAATTATCCCAGGGATAAAAATTCAAAGGGGGGTATTCCAGGGTGACTCTGTCATCGCTGCTATTCTGCCTTGCCCTTAACCCATTAAGCTGTCTACTTAACAGCTTAGGCCATGGTTATAATTTGGCTCCTAGAAAACAACAAAGTGTAAAGGTTTCTTATCTTCTCTTTGTCAATAATTTAAAACTGTATAGTTCATCAGATGAGGAACTGAAAGCACAACTGCAAGTTGTCAAAACTTTTTCAGATGATATAAGAATGTCATTTGGTCTGGATAAATGTGCAAAAACAACCTTTAAAGCAGGAAATCTGCAACGTCTGAAAAACATCAGTTTGGGACAAGAATGTGATATAAAAGAACTTGAGCAAGAGGGAGTGCATAAATACTTGGGAAGTCATGAAGGATCAACAATAAAACATGAACAAATGCGAATAAAACTTAGTAAGGAATATGTCAGAAGACTTAAATTAATCCTGAAAACAGCACTGACATTTAGGAACAAAATTCAAGCTATAAACCAGTTTGCTCTTCCTGTCCTAACTTAAAGTTTTGGAGTGATTGACTGGCCCCAAAACATATTGGATAGATTACATACGAAAACAAAAAGGATGCTTCATGCTCACCAAATGATTTATAAAAATCAGTGCATACCAAGATTATATATTCCCCGTTCTGAAGGAGGGATGGGCCTCCTTGAAATTGATTATATGTATAGATCTGCAATTGTGGGACTGCATACATATCTGTTGACCTCACAAGACCTAAACATAGTAAAAGTTTTGAAACATGAGAATAAATCTGAGATGACTTCTCTGCTTAATTTAGCAGAAGCATATCGGCGTCAAGCAGGAATGGAAATCAAACCAGAAGTGGATAAAAATCAGGCAGCAACTGAATGTGCCAAAAAGCAGAAGAAAGAATATAAGGTGAAGGACAAGATGAGAAGGCAAAAAATGTGGAAAAAGCAAAAATATAGAGCCAAGTATAGAAAACTTCTGGAAGAGCTTCATGTTGATCAGGAACAAACACAGGAATAGTTAAGGAGAGGCGAATTCAAACCAAGTGATGAAAGGTTAATATTGGCAGCCCAAGATAGTGGGCTACATACACATTGGTTTACAAAGTCCATTGAACATGTGGGAGAAACAGACAAATGTAGGTTTTGTAACACCGAATTGGAAACAGTTGCACACCTTGTTGCAGGTTTTGACACACTAATGGCAGAAGGACTGTATACTTAAAGGCATAATAATGTGGAAAGATTGTTGCACTTGGGATTGTACAAACATTATGGTATTGAAGAAGCTGAAAAACACTGGAAACATGAGCCACAAAGTATCATAGAAAATGATGTTTATATCACGTGGGACCACCCTTTACCAACAGTTCAAAAGATAGATGCTAGAAAACCGGATATAATAGTTCAAGAAAAGAAGATGAGTAGCAATGATCATTGAAATCGCCGCACCCAGTGACTACAGTGTCTTGCATACGGAGAGACACAAACTCATAAAATATCAGGATCTGCAGGCAGAAACGAGAGCAATGTGGAAGAACGATACACAGACAGTTCCAATAGTAGTAGGAGCAAAGGGTCTTATAAAAAAGAATCTACAATCGTATTCAGATATGTTACCAATCAATCCATGTAACTCCATACGACTTGTAGAAGGTGTCATTACTGGGAACATTGCGGGTGTTCTGAAGAGCACTTTTGGCTGAAATCAAGGATTGAAACAATACTAATTTCATGAACTTCAATCGTACTTTGACTTAGGAATGGGGTCCATTCCCGTCATGGTATTAGAAACCCAGCAGACTTGGATAAATTAAAAACTATTATATTCTTAAAGTAGCAGATAGTATTCTAAGAACTAAGCCAACACGGGAATGGAGAAAGGAGATTCTGCTGATAGGGATGACTGCAATTAGGGATACAGACAATAGGAAAGAAGTGGCTGGAATTTACTTGAGAAAACTAACAAAAGAATCAAGGTGAAAGGTAATAGAATGGGAAGAAGCCAAGAATTTATTTGGACTGCAGGCCAGAAATTGCCTTCCCTATCAAGGATTGATATCAGAGTATAGGCATAAAGAAAGAAATAGGGGGATCCTAAGTGAACGACCAGCACTGGTAGAGTTTTTAGAAGAATCTAGAAAAGAAGCTACTGTACAAAAATGAATAAAGGAATAATAAGAACATATAAAATATTGCATGATAACTATAATCAATCAGAGGGAGGTTAGAAATGTTTGGGAAGAGAGATTGGATAAGCAATTCACAAAGAAACAATGGGGGATATATGTATGTCTCCCAAATATGCAACAAAGTCTAGAAGATTTAGGATTTTTGTTTGGAAGTGTTTGCATAGGTATTTCTGTACCCCAAGTAGACTCCAAAGAATTTTTCCTCAGGTCAATAGCAAATGTTGGAGGTGTGATGGGGAAGAAAAAGATAATTATGAAGATGTTTTCTGCGAGTGTAATGACTTGGCAGACTTTAAAAATTCTTTGCAGACCACTCTGTCAGAAATACTGGGTGAGAAAATTGGTATGACTAAAGAAATGATTTTTTGATCTATAATACAGAATCGGAATTGCCAAGACATAGTAAGGCCTTTCTGAGTCTTGTGGTGGCTGCCAAAAAAGCAATTACTAGGAAATGGAAATTAAAGTCTAAACCACCTGTACTAGAAGTAGTAAATATAGTAACAAAGATAAAACAACTGGAAATGGGATCTTTAGAAAAGGGTAGTAGTAAATTACACACAAAAAAAATGGAATTTGTGGGAACAATACATGAAGACGAGGAATGAGATTTAAAAGAAGGCCAGATTTGAATGAGCTATGTAGACTGACAGTGACTGGATAGACTATAAGTGATGTATAATGCTGACAACTAAAATTGTCAATATGGTTTGTTTTCATTTATATAAATGTATGATTGCCTATATCATAAGTGATAATTTAATAAAGATGTTTCTTGTTTAATAAAAAAAATATGTGCATACTAGGTTAGCAACCACATGGACCTTTTAAGTCTAGCTAAGCATCTCAATTCTATCAGACAAGTTTGGGGACCTCGGGATTATTCTAAGGTGTATATGTAAGCTAGGGCTTGGATAGTCAAGCATTTACACCATTTACACACTGCCAATGTCCATTACAGATATAGGTTCCGTACCAGGGATGAATTTCTGATGCCCCATCCTCTGGTCAGATTACACTTGAAATGGGTTAGGGGAAGAACTCTGCTTCACATGGATGGGCAGCCTGCTCCAGAGAAATAGTATCTTCTGAGACACATACCTGACCCCCCCCTCCCCAACACATCTTATTTATGTTGCAAGTAAAGTTTAAGTTCCTAGATCATGTAATTCTGATGACGTTTGTTTTGTTAACTATGCGGAAGGTCCATCAGAGCTGGATCTGAGGATGCCTTGCATGCCAGGCATAGCTCACCCCCTCAGCAGTCTGCAGTAAGATTTTGAGGTTATCTGCTTAACATATGTTGTTACCACCCTATATCCTTTTTGTTAGGAACCTCTGTGAATATTTTGTATGTCGCATGTGCCTCATCAAGGTACATATCAAAAATGGCATTGTACTCAATGATTGGTCTGATGATGATGGCCAAATACAGTGGAACAATGATTTACTTGGACCTGGATGCTATACCCTTACTTAAAATTCTAAAATACAGAATGATTTCCTTGCTATCATAGACACATAATGGTTGAAGGCCAGGTTACTGTCTACATGCATCTCCAAATCCCTGTCTACTGGATTTATGATTAGGGGTATATTATCAATGAGGTAGTTTCCAGGGGTAGCTGACCTCCTAATGTGATACAATTATGCATTTCTTGTGACTAAGATTTAGACTGTGGCTATTCTGACAATAGGGTTGACTGTAGTTTGGGATACAGACAATAGGCAAGAGGGGGCTGGAATTTATTGGGGAAAACTGGCAAAGGAACCAAGGTACTGAGAGCAAATAACTAGAAAGGGAAAGGTAATAGAATGGGAAGATGCCAAGAACTTATTTGAACTGCAGGTTAGAGATTGCCTTTTCTATCAAGGACTGATGATAGAGCATAAGCAAAGAGAAATAAATGGGGGGGGTCTTAAATGAAAGACGAGCACTGGTAGAGTTTTTAATAGACTCTAGAACAGAAGCTGCTGTTAAAAATGGAGTAATTAGTAGGGCATATAAAATAATTGCATGATAACTATAAAAATCAATCAGAGGAGCTTATAAATGATTGGGAAGAGAGAGACTGGATAAGCAATTCACAAAGAGACAATGGGGAATATACGTATATCTCCCAAATATGCAACAAAGTCTAGAAGATTTTAGGATCTTTGCCTGGAAGTGTTTACATAGTTATTTTTATACCCCAAGTAGACTCCAAGGAATTTTTCCTCAAGTGGATAGCAAATGTTGGAGGTGTGACAGGGAAGAAAGAGGTGGTTGGAAAGATATTTTTGGGAGTGTAATGAGTTGGCAGACTTTTAAGATTCCCTGCAGACCACTCTGTCAAGATGCTGGGTGAGCAGATTTGATTGACTAGAGAGATGATTTTTTTGAGCTATGATACAGAATCAGAATTGCCTAGATATACTAAAGCCTTGCTGAGTCTAATTATGGTGGCTGCGAAAAAAGCAATTCCTAGAAAATGGAAATAAATGTCTAAACCAACTTTTACTAGAAGTAGTGAATATAGTAACAGAGATAAAACAACTGGAATTGGGATCTTTAGAAAAGGGAAGGAGCAACTCCATAGGAAAAAAATGGAAATTGTGGAAACAATATACGCAGAGAAGTAACAAGATTTAAAATAAGTCAAGATTTGAATGAACTGTATAATGCTTAACTGACAATGACTGGTTAGATTATAAGTGCTGTATAACGTTTGCAACTACAGTTGTTTCAGTGGTCTGTGATGCATAATGTTTGCAACTAAAGTGGTGTCGATGTTTGTTTTTCGTTTATATAAATGTAAGATTGCCTATGTCATATGTGATAATTTAATAAAGATGTTTTTTGTTAAAAAAATATTTAGACTGTGGCTTTGACACCAGTTATTGGTCTGTGTCAGACCTTCCTGGAGGTTGTGTCTTTGATGAAATCAATCATATTGCTTTATTTTATTAGTATTTCATCAAACAAATACTAGTTTCCTACCACATCAATATACATAATTACAATGAATAACATATACTTTGGTAAGAAAAATAGAAAATATTTTTTAACACTATTAAACTAATAACCATCATGCTATATACACCTCCCAATTTGTTATTTAGTTTAAAAACCCTGTAAGTGTAACAAAAGAGAGTGTATCCACATTAAATTTTAACTGAACAGACAATGAATAATTAAACATACAAACTCTGGCTTCATGTAGATAAGATTCAGACCAAAATTTCCCAAACACTGAACGTGCAGACACAGTCTGCAATAAGAAAATTAGGAGGAGCCCAACAAAGAAGAAGTAAGAGCAGCACTAAGGAAAATGAAGCCAGGGAAAGCAGCAGGCCCAGATGAGGTCACAGCAGATATGATAAAGATGTTGGGTAAGATGGGAGAAGTAGCTCCTGAGGTTACTCACAGCAGTATGGAGAGAAAGGTGTATGTCAGATAACTGTGATATAAGCATAATAGTGCCAGTGTTCAAGAACAAAGAGGAAAGTCACAACTGTGGGCAATAAAGAGATGCCAAACTCCTGTCACATTGGATGAAAGTTCTGGAAACGGTGACTGATAAACGAATATGCATAATAGTAGAAAGTAAGATGGGAGATGAGCAGTTTGGATTCAAATCAGGATGCAGCACAATAGACCCAAATTTAGAGTGAGGAAAATACTTGAAAAGAAGCTAGAAATGAGGAAAGATCCAACTGGGCATTCCTAGACTTGGAGAAACCACATGACAAAGTCTCAGGAAAGCTGATTTAGGCAGTCATGTGGTAGTTCAAAGTTCCAGAAACATTGGTAGAATAAATGCAATCTATGGACAAGGACCCAATTACTCAAGTGTGAACAGTGTTTGGTCTCATAGAGGGGTTCCTAGTGGGACTGGGGTACATCAGGGTTCATCTTTGAGCCCTCAGCTGTTCATACTGGTGTTGGACTACATTAGCAAACAGGTTAGAGGGGACAGATCAGCAAACTTGCTGTATGTATATGATGTATCATTATAGGCAGACTGACCAAGAACTACAGTAAAGGCTAGGTAAATGGAATGCAAAACTGAAGGCAAATGTGATGAAACTGAGTACTGATACGATAGTTTTAATGGCAGCAAACAGGAGGAAATCAGAAGTTGTTGAGAACTGAGAAGGGAAAATAGTGGAACAGGTTAACAGCTTCAAGTATGGGGGGGGGGATTGGTTGAGAAGAAAGGAAGTCTGAATGAGGAGGTCAAAGCTAAAATCAGAGAGGTTCCATGGTATCGAGTGGCAGGTATTGTGTATGACAGAAGAATGCCAAAGAAGCTGGAAAGTAAGGTGTACAAAACAATAATGCAAACCTGTACAACTGTATGGTACAGAAACCTGGGCAGTAAAGGCAGAGCAGTTGAGGAAGCTAGAGGTGTTGAAGATGAAGTGCTTGAGATAGGTGGTAGGATGCACTCTGTGGGAGAAACAAAGAAATGAGTACATAAGAGCAGAAACCAAAGTAGCTCCAACTGCAGAAAAGGCCAAAGACAACAGATTATGGTAGTTTGTGCATGTGTGCAATAAAGAAGACAATCTGGTGAAAAAGATTTGGGACAAAAAGGAAGAAGACAAGAGGACATGAGGGTATTCATTAAAGAGGTAGATGGATTGTTTGAGAACACCTGTGAGAATCAGGCACGAGTACTGAAGAAGGTAGGAGAGTGGCATTGAACACAGAGAGATGGCTGCAGTTAATGACACTTTGACCCAATGAAGAAAATGGGAAAAAGGGGGTGGTTGATGATGATAATGATGATGTAACCCCAATGGGCTCGTGTTCTCTTTTAGAGGTGACCCAAGAGTACTGACTGGTTTAGTGACTTACCCAGAGTCACACACGAAGAAGAAGATGGAAGGAATAAAATCCTGAACCCATTGTTACAGGAAGCAACTTGGTACCAGCTAAGAGCCTTAATCTGCTGTACTAATGGCCACAGGAACTTTGCCAGCCTTCCACAGAAATAAACATGTATGGGAACAGCATGTTTAGTCTTTGATTCACTTGACTGAAAAGATATTAGTAATTTGTAATCTTTTTATATTGAATTCCTTTTATCAATTACGCACACTGTGCTTTCACCTGAAATCATGGAATAGTTTAGTAAGGAAGTTTGTTCTTTTTCCCATTGTTGTGTGATCTTGGAAATGGTTTTGCTGATGTGAGACTGGTGATTAAAAATAAATAAATAAATTATATATATATATATATATATATATATATATATATGGGTCTACTGTATAAGTTCGAAAATACACTTCTTCAAACTCACACAGTTGTCCCTGGGTTATGAGAAAGTGCACTTTCGCAAAACCCACTTCAGCGAACGGGCTACATACTGCTATTTAGTGCAGTAGTCACGGACCTTAGGGTTAGGACGAGGGTCATGGTAAGGGGATAGCTAGTAGGGCTATCCTTACCATCTAACCTAAGTCCTTGACTACCGCACTACAGTGGAGGATAGCCTGTCCTCCACTGTGGTGCAGTAGTCACGGACCTTAGGCTTAGGGCGCGGGTCATGGTAAGGGGATAGCTAGTATTGCTAAATATCTCCTAAGTGTTGTCTACTCTTACACTCAGTTATTATCTTCCTTCATATCCCATGTTATGACATTTCTATTTGTTCTAAAACTGTGTAAAACAGTGAAAAGATTTTGGTAGTGTGTCATATTTGCAACAATTTCATTCAGATTGGATAAGCTTTAAGTATGCTGAGTGTGTTTCCCTTTAACACATATGTAGGTAATGTGAGTTGCTGGTGTCCTAGTATAGTTACATACATATATTACACTGGTTTGATGTACTGGTTAATCCCATGAATGTTTTCTAAGAGCTGGTGTTATATTCTTATCACTATAGTGCCATGTTCTGATAATTTGCTTGATACAGCTGTAGACTGCATTACTGTGGTTCTCTATCAGAATACTTTTCTACTAAAACTGCTTTGAGCTTACATTCATATATATGTTTTTACTATCACTCTACTCTTACATTTCCCCTGTATTGTCCTGCTCTAACTTATTGTGGTCCTTCCGTCTTTTTGATTTATATATATATATATATATATATATATATATATATATATATATATATATATATAATATAAGTACTAGCTTTATTCCCTCAGTATAATATTTTTTCCTTTCTTTCATTTCAGAGCCTGGGGTCACTATATCTGACCTCGATATTGCTGGAGCTCTGCCACAAGGCCCTACACCTACAAGTTTACTCAGAATTTTTGCATTGTTTAATGTAAGCGTATTTGTCATGAAGAGCCATGCTGCATATTAACCTTAATCAGTCACATACATGCCTGCTTTGTGATTGATAATCTCTAGCAAGTATGTGCATTCTAAGAAACTCTTACTAAGTTGACCACTGTCACTTTAGCTTGACCAGTAGACTATAGTGCATATGCCAGTTCAGTAGTTTTTTTTTAGGAAGTGACATATCTTCATTAATTGTTTTGTTCTGGATAAAAACTGATTGCTCTCAGTTATAAATTGATCTGAGGGTAAGATTGTCACTATAGAAGGATGTATTGCTAAATATCCCCTCTGTTGTCTCTTCTTAAACTCAGCCTCTATCTTTCTTTATAGAGCAGGTATGTGTCATATGTTATGACATTTCTATTTGTTCTAAGACTGTGTAAAACAGTGTAAAGCCTTTGATAGTGTCTTATATTTGCAACTCTTTCATTCAGATCATATAAGCTTTATGTAGGCTGAGTATTTTTCCCTTAACACATAAGTAAGTAATGTGAGTTGCTGGTGTTGTGATATGTACACATAGCTATATATATCTATGTAGATATAGCTATAGATAGATGGGTCTTCTTCATTATATCAAAGTACCATTTTATCAAAGCTTATTTTGTCGATATAACATCGAAAGCTTACATACTCAAACTCCCAGAACAAAGAAAACGGCTTCCAGGGATGTAACCACGTGGTCATCATGGAGAACTTTGTCCTTTTCCCCACATTAGTGTGATCTCAGAGTTGGTATATTTAGTTAGGAGGGGTGTGGGGGCAAAGCCACCCACTTTGGTGGGTTTTGTGTGGTTCATTTTGCTGGTTTTCATTGGTGGCCAAGTGGTTACTTTCCCGGAAGCCAATTTTGCTGTTCCGTGAATTTGAGTAAGTAAGCTTTTGATGTTATGGTGTTGACAAAATGAGCTTCGATAATAAGGCACGTTAATATAATGAAGTAAATCCAGGTAGGTATATATAGATATAGATATATATTACACTGTTTTGACATACTGGTTCATCCCTTGAATGTTTTCTAAGTGATTGTGTTATATTGTTATTAGTGTAGTGGAATATTCTGATAATTTGCTCATTACAGCTGTGTATTTGGACTGCGTTACCATGGTTCTCTATCAGTATACTTACTGCTAAAACTACTTTGAGCTTACATTCATATACTTCCTTTACTATCACTATAATATTTCCCTGTATTCTCTTGCTCTGACTTTCTGTTGTACTTCCTCCATCTTTTTTTTTTTTTGTAAAATAAGTACTAACTTTCTTGCCTCAATATAATTTTACAGCTTAAAGATTTTTTTCCTTTTATTTCAGAGCCTGAGGTGACTATATCTACCTTCAATTTTGCAGGAGCTCTGCTACAAATCCCTACACCTACAAGCTTACTGAGAATTTTGCCATTGTTTAATGAAAGCATATTTATCATGAAGAACCTTGCTGTGTATTAACTTTAATCAGATACATACATGACTGCTCCATGATTGAAAATCTCTGTGAAATAGTGCTTGCACTCTCAGGACTTCTTACTCGGTTGGCCACTGTCCTCTTTAGCCTGATCAGTAGACCTGACCGGCAACCTGTTTTACTTGCATGTCTTTGTTAATTGTTTTGTTCTGGCTATAAACTGATTGCTCTCGGTTGTAAATAGACCTGAGGATGGGATTGTCACTGTAATAAAATGTATGGCTAAATATTCCCTCAGTGTTGTCTCCTCTTACACTCATCCTCCATCTTCCTTTACAGAGCAGGGATGTGTCATATGTTATTATATTTTTATTTCTTCTAAGATAGTGTAAAACAGTGAAAAGTCTTTGGTACTTTGTTATATCTGCAATACTTTCATTCAGATCAGATAAACATTATGTATGCTGAGCTTGTTTCCCTTTAACTCATATGTATGCAATGTGAATTGACTGAATGTCAGTTGTGAACTGATACAATTTGAGTATGTTGGCTTCCTGAAAATCTTTGATGTAAATATTTTATTGACTTTATCCTTGGACAGCTGGACATCCAAGTAGGAAAGGTTGTCCGTACCTATCTCATATGAGACCACCAAAAATTCAGTGGTTTAATTCAAATAATCAATGAATAATGAAATTTTATCCATTTTGTCTTTCCACACAATAAATATATTGCCCAGGTACCTTGTATAAAGGCACCAGCACACTTTAAATTTACTACTAAAAACAAATTTCCTCTCCCATTCAATCATCACGATGTTCGCAAAAACAAGCCCACACACTGACCCCATAGCGACTCCATTTTCTTGCAAAAAATACTGTCCCTCAAAAAATATAAATTTTTTTTTAATATTAAATCCATCAAATTCCCATATGTGTTAATACTGTCCTGACTCAACCCACCATCCTTATGTAAAACGTCAGTGAACCATTCTAATCCAGTGGAATGGGGAATAACTGTGAACAGATCCTTCACATCAATTGTTATAAAAAGTAATCATCACAGGCCAACTTATTGCATTTCTCTAAAAAAGTCCTAAGAATCCGTATAAACATACTCGATTTTTTGTATAAGCCCTTTCAACTTATTGTCCAAGACTTCTGCTATTGGGTAGGTAATAGAACATCTGGCATCCACTATCAGTTTCATAGGTGGATTGTTGACACTTTTATGTATTTTTGGTATGTTCAAATACTCATATTCTTCAATATCTAGCTGTTGTTGCATAAGCATATCAAATAATAAGTAAATCCTCCTATATGCCATATTTACCTCATTTTTAGACACCTATCTGTATGTGTCTTTAAATAATATCCCACACACTTGTTCAATATAGTCCCGTTGATCCATAATCGCTAACCCACCTCCCTTATCTGCTTTCATTATTTTCACTTTACCATTAAATCATTGAGCTTTCACTGTTCACCTTTAGTGAGATGCCATTCATTGCCCGTAAATAACTTATTACCCAATGTGTGCTTGATATCCAACTCACACACATGTTAACATGTTTGCAAAACTGGGTGTACTGGGGGGTTGAAAACACTGGGTATTTTCAAATACGTTTAAATGGGGGAGAGTTGGTTTTGCCACATAACAGCTTTTTCTAACAAAAAGTTTTAATTCCAAGATACTGTCAACTAAATGAGCTCTTCTTGCTGGCACAAATGTAAAACTCTTAGAGAATACATTGGCATGTTTTTGGCATGTTTTGTGCAAACTTTGCAAGAGCTGAAGTTAAAAACTTTAAAATCACTCAACAAATTATTAACAGTCACACATAAATCACTATTGTCCATATGCTGCTCAGAATAATGTGGACTTCCACTCGTCACTTCCAACCCTTCCTCTTCAATATATTCTTCTGTCATTCCGGTCTCTAACATTAGGGCTAAAAGTTTTGACCCATCCACTGCTCCTTCTGAACTTTTCTTTTGTCCTTTAGATAGTCTAAGTGTCTTAAGGGAGGAAAGTCTAAAGGGAATTCATTGTTTTGTGGTTCACCATGATGTTCCACATTGGGGTTCCTATTACATTGTCGAAGTTTTAAACCTTCGAACATCATATAGTCAAACCCATATGTTTGAAGTTGTAAAACTTCACAAACATTAAAAAATAAATAAATAAACTTACCTGACTGTGCACCCCCCACGCCCAACGCTTTTTAAATATACCAACTCCAAGACAGTACTATAATGCAGTACAGTGCAGAAAGGGAAGATTTCCCTTTACTACACTGTAGTGCGATCTCAGAGTTGGTATATTTAAAGAGCGGGGGGGTGTGGGGAGGTGCACAATCAAGCACCTCCCCCTGTTTAAAACAATCAGATAAAAAAAAAAAAAAACTTAAGTATTCAAAGTTTTACAACTTCGAACATATGGGTTTGACCATATGGTGTTCGAAGTTGTAAAACTTTAATTACATAATAGGAACCCCCACATTGTCCTCCCTAATATTATTAGTACTAACATCTTGTACCCTAAACTCCTGGTAGTCCTGCCCAAATCTTTTTCCCCACACTTGAGAAGTTGGGCGGCTGGGATGGGCTTTGTTGTTGGAGTATTCATCTCTGTCCCTCTCAAACTTCTTAAGTTTACATATTTTTATCTTATCAACCTGCTCGTCAATGTTTTTGAAAATACAAAGATGTTCTAGCTTATGCTGTTCATATAATAAATCCTCATTAATAGTTTTGTCCAAAATACTTATTTTATGTATTAAAGTCATAAGAGTTTTAATTGTATTAATTAGATGGTTGATTGCTTTAAGGGACTAATTACAGAGTGGGTCATGTGATTTTTGGGTTTTTTAAAAATCGGTGTAGTTTGTTTTTTTACCTGATGAAGTCTTAGTACAATTAAAGATGAAGGTGATTATCTTTTGGTATTTGTGGTGAATATCAGAGGTTCATTTTACAATTGTGTTTCAGGGATGTGTCATATGTTATTACATTTCTATTTATACTAAGACTGTGTAAAACAGTGAAAAGGCTTTGGTGGTGTGTTATATTTGCAATACTTTCATTCAGATTGGATAAGTTTTATGTAGGCTGAGTATGTAATGTGAGTTGCTAGTGTTCTGGTATACATATATATTATACACTGTTTTGATGTAATGGTTCATCCCTTGAATGTTTTCTAAGTGATGATGTTACATTGTGCATAGTATAGTGCAATTTTCTGATAATTTGCTCATTGCAACTGTGTATTTGCACTGCATTACCATGGTGCTCTATCAGTGTACTTCCTACTAAAACTACTTTGAGCTTACATGCATACTCTTTTTTTTATTGTCACTCTAATATTTCCCATGTATTCTCTTGCTCTGATTTCTTGTGATCCTTCTCCCATTGTTTTTTTTATAAAATAAGTACTAACTTCATTGCCTCATTGTTTTTTTTTATAAAATAAGTACTAACTTTATTGCCTCAATTTGATTTTGCAGCTTAGTAGAGTTTTTTCTTTCTTTCTTTTATTTGAGAACCTGCAGTCACTATATCTGACCTCTTTATTGCAGGAGCTCTGCCACAAGGCCCTACGCCTACAAGTTTACTGAGAATTTTGTCATTGTTTTATGTAAAGATATTTATCATGAAGAACCTGGCTACATATTAACTTTAATCACTCATATACATGCCTGCTCTATGATTGAATATCTCTGTGAAATAGTGCATGAATTCTAAGGACCCTTTACTAAGTTGGCCACTATCCCCTTTAACTTGACCAGAATACTATACCAGTTATTTAGTCTCAGAAAATGACAGACTACCTGTTCTACTTGCATCTTTTTGTTAGCTGTGTTGTTCTGGCTATAAACTGATTGCACTCGGTAATATACCAGAAGTAACAAGTATAAAATAGTATAATCCTTTAAAAATATTACATAAATTGATACACAAGTGGTATAAATGCACTGATGTTAACAATCTGTATAATTGGACCAAGCATATGTACTATTTTTATGGTTATAGAAATATGTAGGTCAAATCTAAGGTGATTAATCTTATTTCAACCCCTAAGAGTTTGGTATGATTTGTGGGGGTGATTGTGGAGGAGATGAAGAAAGAATCAGTGGGAGGTGTGGCTCTGTTGGAGCTAAAGAGTACTAGCTTTGTTTTACTTGGGTTCGGAATGAGCCTTTGGTTTGTAATCCAAGTTTCTGCTAGAGAAAAGCATTCTTGTGTTACAGAGTGAAGGATGTCAATTGATTTGGCTGCACATATTATGGTGGTATCATCTGCATATTGCACTATTGAGGCTTTAGGAATACTGTTTGGGAGCTGATTGGTGAAGAGGGTAAAAAAAAAGTGGCCCCAGGATGGAGCCTTGGGGTACTCCTATGGAGACTGGTAGGGAGGGGGAGAGTTGGTTTTGCCACATAACAGCTTGTTTCCTTCCCTCTAGGCAGTTTTTGAACCAGGAGATGGCAGGGGTTGTAAGGTTTAGAGTTGCTAGTGAAAGAAGGAGTTTATTGTGGTTAACCATATCGAATGCTTTGGACAAGTCAAGGAAGGTGGCAGATACAAGGAGTCCGTTGTTTCTGTAAGTATTGATGATGTTGGTTAATTCTGTTGGTGGTGCTATGGAAGATTCTAAAGCCATGTTGTTGTGTTGCTATTAGATTATTTTCTAGGAGATATTTCATTAGTTGCTTGTGTATTACCCTCTCTAAAATTTTAGATAAAGGGGATAGTATGGTTATAGGGCAGTAGTTATTGAGTTCCAGGGAGATTCCCCTTTATGTAGAGGGATGATATGTGATATTTTCCATAGCTTGGGTACTATACACTCAGAGATGGATCTGTTAATTAGGATGGAGACAGGATATGATATGGCTTCTACAGCCAGGTGGAGGTATTCAGCGGGTAATTTATCTGTGGCTAGAGACATTGGTTTGAGCTTGGTGAAAAGTTTTTCAATGGATTTGGTAGGTTCTGGGTGGAAGCTGAACTTGGGGCAATTGTTAGTTGGGGTGTGGGGTGAATTTACAGGGGTGGGGATGTTGTCATAGGGTTGGTTGTTTGCAGGGGTCTGGATGATTTCTGTAAAATATTTATTAAATTGAGTAGGGATGTCTTCTTGGTTGTTATCTATTTTTGGGGTTGGGGTAGTTGTTTTACCTGGTTGTAGAATAGAGTTAATTGCTGCCCAAAATTTGTGTGGGTTGTTCCTGTGCTTATCCTGTAACTTTTGGTTGTAAGATGTTTTGTCTGTTTTGATGAGTTTTTTGGCTTTGTTATGTAGTTCAACGTATATTTGTTCAATTGGGATTTACTGTTGAGGTCCTTGGTCCAGGCCTAGTTTCATTTTTGAGGAGGGATTTTGTGTCTGGGGTTAACCAGGGGGCATATTTAGTTTTAATTCTTGTTGTTCTGGAGGGGGCGTGATGGTTAAGGGTGTTTAAGAAGGTAGTATTGAAATATAGTACAGCTTCATCAAGAGGTGAGGGGGGGGGTCCAGTTGCACATTTTTAGGTCATTTATAAAGTTGGAGCGGTTAAAGTGTTTTTTGTTTCTAATTAGACTCATAGATATTTGGGTCAGTTGTGATGATTTTGATCTGAGTAAGAATGTGGCTTGGTGGTCACTCAGGGTGTCTGGTAGACACCCTGCTAGGGATATCAGTGATGGCTGGGATACGAGTATCCAATCTAGAGTGGATTTTTGTTTGTTTCTCTTGTCTGTTCTTGTAGGGGATGTGATGAATTGGGCTAGGCCATGTAGGTTAATATGGGAGAGTGGGTTATGACTGGAACAGTTTTGCCAGTCAGTATTAAGGTCTCCGAAGTTTTTCTGTAATGGGGATATTGTTGCCTGGAAGGATGTAGCATCCTATGATGTTGATGTGTTTGCTATCATTTGTAATGGGGATATTGTTGCCTGGAAGGATGTAGCATCCTTTGATGTTGATGTGTTTACTATCATTTAGTTTTAGATTTGTTAGAGTGAGTTCAACTTTATTGAGGTCTGGGGTTGTTATGTCTACTTTCTCAAGGATGAGGTGAGATTTATACACTATAGCAACACCCCCCCCCCTTTTTTACCTATTCTAGCACTACGAATTATATTGTAACCTGGTGGAGTGATTTCATTGTTGTGGTTGCCTGGTTTAAGCCAAGTGTCTGTTAGTATGACTATCTCAGGTAGTGCATGAAGGTGGTGGACTTTGTTTAGTATACCTCTGACATTTAAATTTAAAATGAGCATGGATTTGTCTCGGTGGAGTAAGGGTATCATTCAGGTTGAGGGTTGGGGCTCCTAGATTTTGTGGGCCTGGGTTTGGGTGTATATCACCGTAGCTAATGAGATGGGTTCTGAGGTAAAAATAGAGTTTGAGTAGTTTGTTTAGGGTCTTAAAGTTCTTTATAGTTTGGGACTGGTAGTGTGATGGCTGTAATCTGTGTGCATAGTGGTGAATAAAGAAGGTTTGTTAGTGATATGGGACTAGGTGAGTAAAAGGGTGTGGAGTAGTTTTTCTTGGTGTGTGGATAAAATTAAGTTGTTTTTGGTGGTTGGTGATGGAAGTTAGCAGTGGGAGGGTGGATACACCTAGGAGCAATAGTAAGAGGTATATGTATGTGGGTTTGGGTCATTTGGGCATGGTTTGGTTGGGTTTGGTCATGAGTGAGAGATCTGCTTGGGATGGGGTGGGTGTGGTGGATGATGAGAGGTGTTTGTGATTGTAAGGTAGTTAGATGGAAGACTGTGCTTTACAGGATGTGGAATAGTGGAAGAGAAGGAAATGGGTACAGGGTTGGGGCAGATTCAGTGATTGTGGTTAGCATGAGGGGAGTGGCTAAGTTTAGTTGAAATGTAGCACTAGTGGGAGCGGGTGGGAATAGGGGGGAGGGAAGGCAGCAGAGTGAGCCCGAACACAGCGTGGCTAACACTAACTTCAATTATATCCCTGGGCTTACTTGTTTCTTTTCTTTGTACACCAAGTGTATCTTTTCGCTTGTTTCTGTCTACACCAAATGTATCTTTTTGGCTGTATTGTACTAGTTTAATTGATCAACAAACAGTTAAAATGGTCAACAAACAGTTAAAATGTATCACTAGCTTTATAGACTACTCTTGCAATCAGACTATGATGCAGGTAATAATTGTTAAGGTTTTTCTACAATGCTGTGTCCTTGTTTGATGTTAAACATTTAATCTAGATGCCGGACAACAGCTATTAAGTACGTTTTCCTTGTAAAGGCAGTCCTTAGGAGAATGGGTAGCTAGACAAGCTAAGAGCAGCCATATAGTAAGCAGCTCTGTTGACAGATTTTATCACAAGTAATGAGTTGCTATTCCAAGTTTAGGAGTTTTAGTATAGTTTAAAAAACAAGCAGCTAATCAGGCTAAAAGCGGACATATAGTATGCAGTTCTGTTATCCGTTCTCACTACCACAGCAAAATTCACAACAAACAGCCCTTGCTATGCTTGCATTAGAAGCACGTTCAATATGCAGTTAAGTAAAGCAGTAGTAGGTGAAACAATAGCATGCACAACACCGTTGATGTGGGCCTATGCCAGATAGAGAGGCTGCACTCCATTATGGCCCATAGGAGGAGACATCAAGCACTCCAACAGCTAGCAGAGTAAGGGGATGGTGATGACAGTCCTGTAGATGAGGACTAGATTCTCACTGTCCCCATATTTGATGGAAGTGGGCATCTGTTGTCCCCTCCCTAACCCCAATCATGGTGTTGCCCCAAACATTTGTTTCCCTCACCTTCCCTGTGTCTTGTCTTGCTTGTCCTGTTTGCATCTGCTTCCTTACCTACCTGACCCAGAAATACCTATGTCCCTTACCCAACATTCCTCTCTTACTGAAGTAAAAAAATGGGCACCTGTTCCACAAAAAAATTATCATCTCATACATAGCTCTCCATTTCACACATGTATCTTCTTGACACGCATGATTTGGTCCAACTGGCTATACAACATGATTGCATTCTTGTCATCCCTGTTTGTTGAGGTGACAGTCCAAATTCAGCTCATATTCTGTACATATTTTCATTTTGTACTGATGAAGTGGATAGCTATGGTTCTTTTGTACTTCCCTCCTGTACATTCCTATATTGCTTTCCCTTTGTTCTTCCCCCACTTGCCCCCATTTCACCACTTTCCTATCTACCCCACTTTAACACCTTTAATCTGGTGAAAAAATAGAATCACACACAACACACATAAGTAAAAAAAAAAAAAAAAAAAGCAATGGAGCCCTTCCATTTTTGGCCTCTGTGTTAGCGTGGAGTTTCACATTGTGCACCATTGCCAAACAATGGTTAACGGCTCTTCAGTGGTGTGGATACCTCTGCGCAGTGTCACTTAAACACACTGCAGTAAGGTAACACACAGTGAATGTCATATAAAGAATTATTTCATTGCATTATCAATATTTATTTAAAACAATTACCTACACCTGGATTTGAACCCTATATCATCTGGGCCCCAAAGAAATGTATCAATGCATTTACACCTGCTGAAGCAGAGTCACCTAACCAGCAGGTATGTTTCATACACTCATTACTGAGAACTCATACTTATAGCAGTGAGGCTTACGTTTGCTCACCACTTAACTACACGCAAACAGGGAAATCAGTAAAAATGCGTATATCGCATGTGCAATAATTTTGCCATCATCTGCTCAAACCAACTACTCAGTGTTGCACTATGGAAAATGGACAATAGGATGTATTACTTATGTTTACTGTCCATTTATTATTCAATCCCGTGAAAGTACATGTAAAAAAAAGAAAAGGAAGGCACTGTTTAAGACAAGAACATATATTTACAATGCAGACATCTGTTATCTGCACTCATGCACTTCAAAGTTGGTATCTCAGTATTTGTTCACAAATATATCGACTACACTACATAAATAAATGAATATTTTCCTATATATCATGCATATGTCTATAATGACAATACACATTCAGATTTTCCAGTACGTGTAGTAATGTGGACAGCTGTTTGTATACAGTTTATAAAGCTGTCTCTTAAAGTATACCTACACACTGAAAACACAACAGCAAATGCTACATATTGCACACTCATCAATCTGGTAGCATGTAAAACTTTAATATCTCAACAGTTGGACATGGCTAGCTATCCATTTCATGTAGGCCACCCAACATCTTCACTCCAATATCCAATGATGTCATCCACTATAAATTGCCCTCCTGCAGCCTTGTAAAAGTCAGACTTGTGCTGTGGTGTTTGCATAAAGTATCGAGTTCTCTAGTCCATGTACATAGATAGGGTTTCTTTTCTCACTGCAGTCAGCTAGTGTGCACGCATGTGTGCATGTGTGTGTGTGTGTGTGTGTGTGTGTGTGTGTGTCTAGTCAGAACAGCATAATTGAGTATCCTGTAATTGCAACTACAATCCTATGGAGTACCTGTATTTTGACAGTTGGACATGCCTACACATCCATTTCATGCAGGACTCCCAACATCTTCTCTCCAACATCCACTGATGATGTCATCCACTATAAATTGTCCTGCAGCCTAGTAAAAGTCAGACTTGTGCCATGATGCATAAAATACTGCATTTTGTAGTCCATGTACTTAGAATGTGTATGTGTGTGTGTGTCTGTCTGTCTAGTCAGAAGAGCATAACTGAGTATCCTGCAGCCACCACTACAATCCCATGGAGTACCAATATTTTGACAGGTGGACATGAATACGCATCCATTTCATGCAGGCTTCCCAACATCTTCTCTTAAACATTCAGTGAAGATGTCATCCACTATAAATTGTCCTGCAACCTTGTAAAAGTCAGACTTGTGCTGTGGTGCTTGTGTAAAGTACTGAGTTCTCTAGTCCATGTACTTAGTTAGGTATGGGTTCTAATCTCACTGCAGTCAACTGGTGTGTGTGTGTGTGTGTGTGTGTGTGTGTGTGTGTGTTTATGTTTATGCACTTGCTTAATATTAGAGAGAGCATTTTACACCAGGATATGAGATACTGCTATTACCATCTTCCTTTCACCAGACATGCTAATGTCATCACTTATAAAGTGTTGTCCATTACTCCCCAAGTCAGACTTGTGGTGTGACACTTGCATTAAATATGGAGGCCTCTATTTAGTGTACTTAGGTAGGGGTTCTGTTCCCACTGCAGTCAACTGGTGTGTGTGAGTTTGTCCATTTGCCTGACATTAGAGACAGCATTTTACATAAGCATGCCAGACACTGCTATTACCATCAGCTATAGCTGTCTCTCAAGTATCCTCAAAAAATCAAGACATACCTGGAACTGGAACAGAAATCCAAGGAAAAGAACAAACAACTGACCATGAAGCCAAAGACCACAGCAAATAAATCCAACAATGGTAGAAACCACTCCAGTTTGCAGATATTGCAGGAAGAAGCAATCCTTTGTTGGTAAAACTACTACAATTCATGATTGAGTGCTTTCATCCAATCATAGACTTCTTCAGATCCATGAAAACTCCTTTAAACACTGAATTTAAGGGCTGAAAGAAGTAAAGCTACACCCTCAAGTGCTGTCAACCAAAAGACAGCCTGAACAAAGCCCGGGAAAATTCTTAAAGGTATACACACATCAAAAAACACTTCCACATGAAACCAAGTAAAATGGCTAGAAACAAATTTCAAAAGTCAAAATAAAACAAAAAGCCATGATAATTGTAAAATGTTGATAAACTATATTGGCTTTTCTTTTAAGTTCACTAGCAATGGAAATAAAGTAATTCAATCCAGGTGGATTTACTGTGTCTAAAGCCAGCTACTAATACATCTCATGATGTAGAAGTCTGTTTTCCCAATCACCAGCAAAGGCACCTGCTTCCACCTGTTCAAGACCTAGAAAAGTGAACTTCTTGAAACTGGAGCATGTACAAAAATGCCTAGTCAAAGCATCCTTCATGTCCCTTTTGGATATACTATAATAATGTTGGTATAGCCTTCTGTTGAATTAATTTTTAGCTTTACCAATATAGAAGGCAGGGCATGACATGCATTTAGCCTAGTAGACTATCCTCTCTGATCAGCATTTGAACTTACCACAGATGTTCATACCCTTAATTGTTTCCATTATGTCACTTTCATAGCTGGTTTCAATACAAATGCACTGACGGCAGCATCCACATTTTGTTGTAGTGCAAGCAAGAGTCACTTTGTCTGGCAACAATCGGTTTCTGCAATAACCATTTTATGTTAGGCTTGTTCTTAAAGGTGAATGAAGGGAAATCGGGAACATTTTGTCTAAGTCCCTCATCACAATGTAAGATGGCCCAATTTTTCCAAACCACTTTCTGGATGTCTTTAGAGTCCAGTGAGTAATGTAAAACCATGTTGGTGTGGCCAAATGTATCCTTACTTTCATTTGTCCTGTCTTCTGACTTAATATTATCAAGACCACACCTAATAATAGGTGTGTACCTATTGTCTCTGTCTCCCCACACATCCTTCTGAAGATTATCAAGAAAAGTTTCAGGATACCCTCTTTCCAAAACATAGATTTGAGGGTGTCAAACTGTGTTAAGCAGTTGTTATTGTCAGATGTCAGGTGAGAAATCCTGATAAGCTGGCTTTTCACAACTCCCCCTTTTTGATGGAAAGGGTGACAGCTGGTGTATGACAAAAAATAATTACAGAAGGTGGTCTTCCTGTAAATCTGTGTGTCCATGTCACCATACTGGTCTTTCTTGATTTCAGTGTCCAATTATTGGATCTTAGCTGGGTCAACATGGTGGGTAAATCTTAAAAAAGTGGTATTTGACTGCAATTTTCCATATAAATGTCCAAATGTGTCTCTGTACCTGACCAAAGGATCAATAAATCATCCAACTAGTGAAAATACACCACACATTTTTTTGAATAAAGGGAGGTTGAAGAAAGTGATAAGTTCCCATCTCAGCAAGATGATGTTTGCCTTTCAGCTGTTTGTAAAATTCATCATCAGAGGTCAAACAGTTGTTGAATACTATCACCATGAAATCACAAACCAGTGCAGTGCCTGTATGTGTAAGAGAACCATGCTGTGTCATCATTTCACCAAACCTTCCTCATGGGGAATCACAGTATATAAACTCTGGATGTCACAAGACGACCTTCACTCCATGGTCCAGTTTTCTGAAGTTTATCTAAAAGATCCCAGGAATTGCAGACAATGTGTGGAAAATCTTGAACAAGGTGCTTCAGGTTGTAGTCTATGAACTTGGCTATTTGCTCTGTGACTGAACGACCAGCAGCAACTATAGGACATAAGGGTGGATCCAACGCATTTGAGTGAATCTTTGGGATGCCAAAAATCTTCAGAATTGTGGGGTTTTTGCAGTAAAAGATAATTGTACAGGCCTTGAGATATAGTATCAAATGACAATAGTTGATTCCGTTCATCCAAGAATATGCAATATTGATCCTGTTGATAGAGACCATACCATATACCTGCACGTCATTCAACAATCTATAAATTCGACTTGTGTATTCCATCCAGTCCATAATAACTAATCCCTCTCCCTTGTCAGGTTTCATGCACCTGATGTTCTTATCCTTAATGATACTGTTTAAAATATCCCTGTCAGCTTTGGAAAGATTACAAAATGTCTTCCTGTTCATTCCGTTGAAATGTTCTCTAATTTCTTTCTCACAAGACTTTTCAAAAATTTGTCTGACAGGATGCAGGGGAAGGTTAGCCAAACATCTCCTCCTAAACTCATTCATATTAGCATCAGATTCACCAAACAGTGCATGAAACTTGAGTTTATGTGTAAAAAGTTTTAAATCAAGTATAGTGTCCACCATGTTGGCCCGGGATGCTGGTATAAAATTAAACCCTTTAAGGAAAAGGTTGTGGTGTTCAGAGCTTATGTTTAAGTCAGAACAATTGTACATGTTCAACCCAAAGAAGGATATAATATTCAGTGTACCTGTACATGGATGTGAAGAAATAAAGCTGTTATTGATGTTTATCATTTATTGGCTAGATGACCTTGGTTCCTGTTGTTCCAAAGACCCCTTTATCTCATTGGGTAGGAATTCCCTTGTCCTTGTAGGGGTCAGTGTTCCCAGTTGGCTATCCTCTTCGAATTTCTAAGGGTGACTCCTCTAAAGGGACTTCACTGTCATGTACTATGTCACTGTCAACAATCCCATCCTCATAGCTTACCCAATTATTCAACTTGTCTCAACTTGTGTAAGGGTGGTTTAGGATACATGGTTCTAATACGATATTCAGTGTCATCCCTGAGCAGCTTCTTATCTTTCCTGTTCTTAATATGCATCAATTTGCTGTCAATCTGTTGAAACACTAGGTTAAAATTTGATTTGTGTTTATGAAAGTCAAGATCTGCTGTAATAGACTCTACTCATTTTGCAGTTTCATCTTTATATTGTACCATACGTCTCTTGTTTTCTTTAATTAATAATTTGGTAAGATCTAGGTCTGTACGATCAAAAAGTTCCAATAACTCGAGATGAAAAGGTGAGTTTTCTTCAACCCCATGTGGGGTTTCCATATCCGAAGTCCTTTAGGGACAAGTTGTTTCTTCAAAATTCACTCAGGAAATAATTCTCCAAGTGCAGAGATGTAAGCTTGTACAGTGATTTATATAAAGCACAAATTTGTTCTTGTAAGCTAATGGCAACGAGTAGATTGTATATACTCATGTTTTTTTTCCATTTAAACACTTGAGATGTGGATGAAAAATCCTGTGAGCTTGATGCTTTTATCACACTCTGCTGTGTATTGTACTGGTCATTCACTGCAGTAGCTGGTCCCATTACCACTGAATAGTGTCTTGCACATTATTACCAGCCATATTTGTAACATTACCATGCTTAAATTGAGACATAACCTGTGTTAACTGTTGAATAAGCAAAGTCATATTACCCACAGGGTCAAGTGTGCTGACAGTAGGGACATCATGAAACAATTCCTGTGAGTCAAAGGCTGACATACCAGGGAATCCTCAGAACAAAGCCAATAATCCACAAAAAAAGTGAAGTACCTGGAATTGGAACAGAAATTCAAGCAAAGAACAAACTGACCAGGAAGCCAAAGCCCACAGCAAACAAATCCAAGAATGATAAAAACTGCTCCAGTTCACAGATGTTGTAGAAAGAAACAATCCTTTATTGGTAAAACCACTGCAAATCACAGCTGAGTGCTTTCATCCAAACATAGACTTCTTTATAAGCATGAAAACTCCTCTAAACATTGAATTTAAAAACTGAGGGAAGTAAAACCACACTCTCAAGAGCTGTCAATCAACAGACAGGCTCAACAAAGCCTGAGAAAATTCTTAGAGGTACACACACACCAAAAACACTTCTACATGAAACCAAGTAAAATGGCAAAAAACAAATCTATAATATCAAAATAATGCAAAAGGCTTTGGCAGTTGTACAATTTTGCTCAAACTATGCTCGCTTTTCTTGTAACTCATTACATCCAAGTGACAGCTTCAGGTGCATCTGCAGTTAACTCCTACTGATGCCTCTAGAAGTCAAATATTGCTTGGTCATCTTTGCAATAATTCTAAAACCATGCTATGTACAGGGTTTTAAAAGATTTCATCTTAAAGCTTACCTTCTGGTATTTAGGCCCTGCCTTTGAGTGGAATTATGCTTATTCACACTGAGCTGAACGGAGGGGGGGCACTGACCACAACTCTGATCTGTGATATATAACAATAAGTATCCTGTTGTTTTGCTTATTTTTACTAGTTATTGTTTGTTCTAACCATTTGTAGTACTTTTTTATTGTCTGCTGCCTACTATTTTTTACTAGATCTTATTTCTATAAATTAATCTGCAGTATTGTACTGAAATTGTCTGCCTTACAGGGCCTTTTAAATCACTTTTGTTACTGTCACACTGTTTGTAAAGCTTTTTTAGCTAGTTTCACTGTGTGAAAGGTATTAACTGGAAATTTTCTCTATTTGTTAAGCATCTGTTTGTTTCTTCTGATTTCCTGCCATGGACTGCATCATATAACTGATTTGTCTGTAGTTAAAAGCATTCTCTAGAGTCTCCTTGCTCCTTTATCTGTTTAAAACTTTCACTTAGTGTCTCACCTCTGTTTTTCTGCTGTGATAAACATTTCTGTAGTGTTTTCTACCTAAAATAGTGTAGCTAGTAGCTGTAGCATAATTTGCCACCCTCACTCCCTATTAGTGTCTTGTTCTTATACTTAAAAACTTTGCAGTTGCCTGCCCCTAGAGTAAATTTGATCTGAGACACTCTTCCCAGTTTAGTGTCATTGGCTCATTCTACCTAATACAGAGAGAACATTTGGGAAGGCCAACCCCCTTAGTTTCTTAACCTTGAATTATCTGTTTTCTCCCTTTCCACTTTACTAAAAAAAACTTTATTCAGCTGCTTTTACAGTATTTGTGTTTCCTACTCTATCACTTCATCTTGGTTTTCTGCTACTTGTTCTCTAAAGTGTTTAATTGCTTCTTCTCTGCTGCATTTATTACTGCTTGTTTTTAGCCTGTTTAAATGTTAAGTGTTATTCTAAGCCTCTTAGTTTTGGGTTTAAGCACTTGAGCTTTAGGCCTACCCCTTAGCTGTCCCGGGCTTCTCTCACTCAGATTCTGACAAATATAGACGGACAATTTCTTTAGGTTTCTCCTGTCAGCCTGGTTGATATGGGCATCCTGAGACAGTGTAGCAACTGTGTCATGTACATAGACAACCATCTACTACTACCACCTAGGAACACAATTTGTGACAGATGCAATTACATAACATTACATAAAGAAGTTAAAGTCTATGTTCTTTCCCTCACAAACCAGTATATCTGTCACTGAGAAGGCTGTCAACACAATCACTGCACCTCAAACACCACCCACAACTACACAACACACACACCTACATATGGGAGGTTCTCAACAAAAACAACCCCAAACAAAGGAGACATCAGAGGCAAAAACACATGAGAACACCACAACCTCCACACCACATACCATGCATAGTCCACACAACAGTGTCTCGCAACCACTAACGCCTAACCATAAAGCCAACATATTAGTCATAGGAGACTCCATTGTGAGACACACAGATGTGCCTCTCACCAGGCTGGATGAGGAGAAAGTCACAGTTAGTTGTTTGTCAGGTGCCAGAATCCACCATATCACACACGCACTCAGGAGTCTCAACAACAGGTACTTTTATGACTCTGCTATAGTCTGTGTTGGTGTGAATGACTTGAAATGTACCTCCCTGGACTATATAAAGAGAGACATGATTGAGCTCACTGAATATGTGTCCCAGACGGGTATGTCTCTAGCCATAAGCAGCATTCTACCATCACGTAGAATGATGCCTCAATACAAACAGAAAATGACTGATTTTAATAATTGGCTTAGTTTCTGGTGGATCCAGTGCCTGATAGCCTGGGAAGATATGATCAACAAACCACAATGCTTTGTTAGAGGTGGCCTGCATCTGTCTCACATGGGCTTCAGGCAAAGGGCCTTGTCTCACCCATAGTGCCTTTCTTAGGAAAAGTCATGCGGTCAATACTACCATCATAAAAATCTCAACAAAATGCAAATTAAAGGTCATGCTGCTAAACATGGAGTCTAAACATGAAACTGCACTCACTGCAAGCATTCTTAACCCTGGAGGACGCTGACATTTCTGCAGTCACAGAAACATGGTTCAATGCTGCGGAGAGCACCCCAGCCTTACCTGGTTACTCATCCTATCATACGGTCAGACCCCAAAATGTGGGCAGGAAAGCCAAAGGAGGTGGAGTTTCAATATATATTAAAGACACACACACACGCCTCCAAGCTGGTCAAACAGTATGACACACAGGAGACGCTCCAGGTGTAGTTAACCATTGACAAGACTCCTATTCAAATTATAGCTAGCTACAGACCCCCAAATTTAACTCAAAATGCCCACTCCACCTATCTGGACCTCTTCATTTCTATCAAGATTCAATCCTTTACCCTGATCCTGGGTGACTTTAATTACCCAACCATAGATTGGAAAAGCTACTCATGCCAGAACACAAATGCCCAGAGATTCCTCGATTTTATCAATGCAAATGCCTTGGAACAGCAAGTCGATACCCCCACAAGAAGTGATAATATCTTGGATTTGGTATTAACCACTGCAGCACCCCTACATTATCATCCTCCCTGGTAAGATTCGACCATAAAGCGGTCACTTTTGAAATCAGCATCTCACCTGACCCCCCCCCTCTAGCTAGGGTCAAACAAAAGAAACTTCTCCAAAGCTGATTACAGTCTCCAGAAGGATAGTATAAATAGCTTCACAGCACCCTCCCCCACTGTAGGAACTAGCACCAATGTCCAAATCTACACCAAAGTACTATACGAGCATTTATATAGATGCATGGAATCAGGAATACCTGACAGGACAAAATCATCCTCCGCAAGGAAGAGTAAACCTGTCTGGTGGACATATGTGATAAACTATATAACAAAAGGAGGTGCTCAATTGGAAGCAATCTCTCTTTAGAACAAACAAAATGCACCAGTCTTGCACTAACAAACTTGTATTTATTTATAGAATAAAATAGAAAAACAAAAAACGTAAGCACTTTCATGATAATTCCTATCGCTTCATCAGACAACTAAACAACTAAAAGTTACAGTTCATGTAGCATTTCAAACTTGTCAGCTGGTATGAATAAACCAATAACAAAAGATCCAAATCTTAAAGATCCACAACAACAATAAAAAACATATAAGAAAATTCATTGGAAATGTCATCAAAAATCTTCGTGTATAAAAGAATATAACCATTAGAAATTCTTCATGGATGCATATATAATAAAAAGTATATTAAAAATGTGATAAAAAGGTATAAACTACATAAAGTAAGAGACTTCTAAAAAGTATAAAAATGTAAGAAGTTAGAAACTTGTAAAATGTGTATTAAATATATTAATTTAAAAATGCTTGAGTCGACGTGACTTTAAAAAAGGCTTCAGGGATGTAGTCCCCAATCTCTCTTTAGCCTGAACAAGTAAATAAGAGCACTAGTGAAATCCTCTAAAGCCAACTTCGAGTCCAAATTGGCCACATCTACTAGAGATAATCATAAGGCCTTCTTCACATGTCCACAGTCTCAAAAGAAGCATACAGATCTGTTTAGAACTGGGACCTCTCAGGGTTGGAGCTTCGTTGTCGGTTCCAGGGAGCATGATTTGACACTGATTTTATCAGAGCCATCCATGCTTCTCAGGGCTTCGGAACAAGTGAGTTCCATTCTGGCTTCAGGCTAGGGGGCAGTTGCCACAGTGCAGGATATGGGACCATGGTTTTGAATGAGTCTGTTGTGATTCTGGGCTCCCATTCCTCTATGGGGAGACCTGCTTTCCGAGCCATGGGGAGGGTCTTGTCCACTATGGGCTCACAGTTGATTCCTGTTTTGTCAGAACACCCCTGATCCTTCCCTTCACCCAGAGCTACCTACAACCTCTGACCTGGGACAGCGGGCACAAAAACCTCAGGATCCAACCATGCTGGTTATGTCCTCTTCAGCCACCTCCCCGGCAAGTCCCACCAAGGAGGTACCCAGTATGAGAAAGTGCAAGAGGAAGCACTTGGACTCCCCTGAAGAGTCTTTCACAGAAGATACTGACTTTGATGAAGGGGAAGGTTTCCCAAGGTCACCCCCAGAAGATGTTTCCTTCAGTGACATTCTAGAAATCATTAAACATAGGGGTGGCTGGATTTGCCAACAACCTTTCTCAGTGAAGTCAGTATACCTGGAGGCTTTCCATGCCTGAGCATCTGCTGCCTGGATTTCTCTGCCCACTGACAATCTGATTAAACTGATTGGTCAGTGGGCCTGGAAGATTCCCAACTCCATTGAGCCAATCTCTAAGAGACCAGACTGTATATTATCAGTGCCCGTGGATCAACAGCATTGAGCTAAAGGGGTGCCAGTGGATGCTATGGTGGTTGTGGCAGCCACCAAGAAGGAACTTGCTCATTAAAGTCCTACTATCCATCCTCTTAACAAGGAGTCTAGGATGATGGATAGATTCAGGAAGCGCATATAGGTGTCATCAACCTTCATGCTTAGGTCCTTGAATTTCATGGCACACTTCACCAGGCTTCAAACAGATCTGATAAAGCATTAGATAATTTGATGAGAACTGTAGCTGAGGAGGTTCAAGCTAAAGTACCTTCCCAGCTGATGACCATCGATTCAATATGTAATTCTTTCATGAGGCTCATCACACATGAAGTTGAAAGGAATACCAGGGCAGTGGTTTCTGGCATAGCTATGAGACGACATGCCTGGAAGCACTTGTGTGACTTTGCAGAACCATTTAAGTCATCATTTGTCAATGCTCCTTTTGACTGAACATCCCTTCTTGGACTCAAAGTTATAGATGCTTCCTAGATTTGAGAAAGATGGGAAGACACTTTCTGGCATGGGCATATGATTTTCCACTCCTCAGTGGCCCTACTGTAGGAACCAGAGGAGTGGAAGGCTATGGTTCAAAAAGTCCCAAGGGCCTTTCCAGAACTCACATGGCAACGACTCTTGGGACGGGGGGAGGTTATAATGAAAAATGCCGTGCTAGAGGAAGAGGGGGCCTGCAGAATCAGGGTTCCAGGGATTCTTTCTCTAGAAAATCCAATTGGTGCTCCTGAATGGAGGCTCGATTGCTGTCTTCTGGAGGCAGTCATGGTATGACTTTCCCTGCAGCTAACTGCCTGGCTAACCATAACAATGACAGTTGGGTGCAGAGGATCATAACCAAATGTTATCATATTCCCTTCTCCAAGCAACCCAAGAGAATCCCAAATGTTCCACCCAGTCACAGGGATGTGGCAGTACAAGAAATTCAAAACATGCTTGACAAAGGAGCCATCCAAACAGTCCCACCAGGCCATATAGGATCCGGAGTTTACTCAAGTTTCTTTTTAGTGCCAAAGAAAATGGAGGACTGGATACTAATTTTGGATCTCAGTGCCTTGAACAAGTCAATTCAAAGTATTAAATTTCAGATGGTCATGGTTCAGCCCATTCTCCCATTTTTAGGAAAGATGATTGGATGTTCTCAGTAGATCTTCAGGATGAGTATTATCCCACAAAAATAGACAAATGCTCCAGAAGATTTCTGTGCTTCCAGCTGGGAGCCAGTCATTACCAGTTCAGAGCCATGCCCTTTGGCCTCACCACAGCCCCCAGGCAAGTGTGTGACAGTAGTCACAGCTCACTTCAGACTGTAAAGATTCTGGGTGTTTCCATATTTAGACAACTGGCTCATTATGGCAACCTCCAGACATCTATTGCTGCAGGCAAGGAATTATGTCCTTCAGACTTGTTCCTCACTAGGGATCACTGTAAACTACAAAAACATCCCTTCTAGAGCCAACATAGCATTTATAGTTTATAGGAGCAGTGTTGGACACAAGCACCTGTATCGCATCTCTTCCTCCAGAAAGACTTCAAAGAATAAAATTACAAGTCAGCCAGATTATTCACAACAGAGCAGTGACTGCAAGATCAGAACTTCAGGTTCTAGGATCTGTGGTTGTCTCTGTCACCTTAGTTCCCCTTACCAGGTTTCACATGCAAATTCTTCAAAGGCTCCTGGGGTCACAATGGTCATTAATGACACAATCAATGTTGTATCAAATTTGGCTCATCAATTTATGCAAAAAAGACCTGAGTTGGTGGCTCCATTCGAATGACATTCTGCTGGGCCAACCTTTTGCCCCTCCGCAACCCCATATCATAGTGACCACAGACGCATTTCATATAGGGGGAAGCATTATCTGGGAAAGGCAGTCCAAGGCACTTGGTCCTAGTTGGAGGCCAATTTGCACATTGATGTTCTAGAGATGAAGACAGTGCTCCTAGTGTTGCAAGCATTCCAAGAAACTCTCTCCTCGGGAATTATTGCAATCCAAACAGGCAACATTTCAGTGGTTTGGTACATCAACAAACAAGGGGGAACCAGATCTTACCCTCTTTGTCGAGAAATTCTCAAAGTCTGGCAATGTTGCAATTTCATCCAACCACTTTCTAGTTGCAACACATATTCCAGGGAGCTCAAATGTGATTGTGGACAAATTGAGCAGGAGCATCCTAATGCCTCATGAGTGGTCTCTCAATCCTTTGGTAGCGGAAGGGATATTCTGTCAGTGGGGCCAGCCTTGCTATGATCTCTTTGCATCTCCTCTGAGCAACAAATGCAGCAGCTACTTCACCCTGATCCCCTCTCCGGGAGTGACCGAGATGCTCTTCTCCACTATTGCCCCCCCCCCCAAGTCTTCTGTATGTCTTTCCCCTGATTCCACTCATATCCCAGTTTCTGAAAAAAGCCAACAGGTTGAAGAACAAGATAATTCTCATTGCTCCTTTTTGGCCTTGACAGATATAATTTCCTTTCTGTGGCTTCACCTAATTCAAGAACCGTGGACTCTGGACCCAGCTCCAGACCTATTGTCCCATCCATCATTCACCCAAATCTCCAGAATCTCAGGCTCACTGTGTGGCTTTTCCAGTTCCGATGACTGCCAGGCATAATAGCCGTACTGCCTCAGTTCAACATATTATTCTAGCCTCTCATAAACCTTCCGACTAGATGATTATATCACTCGTCTGGTCAGGATAAAACAGATGAACAGTTGTGAGTTCAGTTCAAACAGCTTTATTGCATACAAACACATCAGGATTGATGCTTTGTAACTTAAACTTATATAAACTTGTAAACATATTGACTATTGCACTCATACATGTTAACACTCTGGCTGCTCACTCAAAATGGCACTGCTGCCTGCACGTGCTCTCTGTTTACACATATGTGCCCTCACTTTGAAATGCTTCTTAAAGTCACAATACACGCTCTGTTCTACATCCTTCCTCTTTGAGAAATACGTCACTCACAGTAATAATGACAGTAATCATTGACATGCAGTTGTACAGAAATAATCCTTTGACGTGCAATTATACAGAACTAATTACAAATGAAACAAACAAGTCCAGGTTGCTGTGCATTTTACATGAGGTCTAGAAATATGACCTGATCATGTGACATAAAAATTAAGACTGGGTTTAGCAGCAGGGATTGTCTTTAATGAATGTTCAACTTCTGGGACATCTGAGACATCATCAGGAATGGGAATAGGTACTGAGACACATTCTTCAACAGGAACATTGTCTGGATTGCTCTGAAATTTAGAGTCTGTATCACTGGTACAATGCTGCAATATTGATTCAAATACTGTAAAAAGATGCCTGCGATTTCTTCTGTATTCTATACCCTCAGATTTTAAATAAGATCTTGGCTTGGCACATACACCTCTCATTTGACCAATTTGATCAAAACCTTTTGCTGTTTGCATTCCCACTATCTCTCCTTCTTTCAATGGACGATGAAATCTGCTTATTTTATCATAGCTGGACTTCTAGAATGAATGTTTTTTGAATAGTTTGGCTTTGATTGCTCTGGTGTTTTTAGCATTAGGCACCAACAAACTGGAACTGATAGGTAAGGCTGTTCTGGTTTGCCTAGACAGAAGTATCTGATCAGGTGAGCCAAGTAAATTGTCATGGGGTATATTTCTGAGATTAAGCAAATTCAAGAAAACATCGGTATTGTCAAGGTCTGACCTCTCTAGTAACTGCTTTGCACTTTGTACTGCACATTCAGCTAGGCCGTTTGACTGTGGGTTCTCAGGACTACTGGTAACATGGATAAAGACCCACTCTTTTGTAAATTTCTGAAATAGCTGATTGGTAAACTGGGCACTGCTGTCAGGAATAACTTTGTGTGGACTACCATGGACTGAGAAATGATGTTTCATATTAGTAATGAGAGTACTGGACATTAGGTTATGTAGCAGATCAGTTTCGAAGCAATTTGAAGAACAGTCTACAAACACTAAGTAATGTTGACTATTCCACTTGAATAAGTCAGGGGCTGTTGACCAAGTTAGTTCAGGAATCTGGTTTAGTTGAGGCCACTCTTTTTGCAAATGCAGTTTAGTACTATTGCATACTGAACAAGATGAAAGTACTTTATTGATATCTTTTGACAAAGAAGGCCAAAATGCAAGTCCTCTAACCCTTCTTTTGGTAGCTTCGAAACCTGGGTGGCCACGATGCAAAATCTGGATGTACTCATGTTGTAAGGAAGTAGGAACAACAACTTTAGGACCTTTGAAAATGATACCATCTTCCATCAACATCTCATCTCTATAAGGAAAATAAGGTTGCACTTCTGTTGGTGCACAAAATTGCTTTCACGGCCATCCAGCATTGTTGAAGTGGTTGAGCTTCACAAAATTGGATCAGTCTTTGTATGATCTTTTAGCTCATCAAGTCTTGTGGTAGAAAAATCACACACTTTCATGACATCAAAGTCAAAATTCTCTGCATCAAGCTTTTCTGTACTATTTCTGGGTCATCTGGATAAGGTATCAGCCAGATAAAGAAGTTTCCCTTTTATACAGACCATTTTGAAGTTGTACTTTTGTAATCTGAGCATCATTCTTTGCAGTTTTGCTGGAGCTTTAAAATAGTGACTAGAGGTTGATGATCAGTCACAGTCTGGATAGCTCGGCCATAAATATAATCATGGAACTTTGAACATGTGAACACAATTGCCAAAAGTTCCTTCTCAATCTAAGCATATTGCATCTTATTTTGGGTAAGAGTTCCAGACACATTAGGCTACTGGTTTGCCCTCTTGAAGAATAACTCCACCAAGACCAAACTTTGAAGTATCACAGGAATGAATTACTGGTTTGTGGACATCATTGTATCATAACGTTGGTGGACTGACAGTTTTCTGTTTGAGGTCATCAAATGCTCTCTGGTATTGCTCCAATCAGGACCGGGTAATATTTTTGCATGTCAGCACTCTTAAGGGCGCTGATAATTCACTGAAGTCTGGTATAAACTTGCACAAATAGTTAACCATACCAAGAAAATGCTGTAAGGCTTGGACATTGCCTGGAGCTGGCATCTCAAGAATGGCTGTTTGCTTGGAAGGATCTGGTCGTAAGCCTGAATTGGTAAATAAATGACTGACATAAGTAACTTCTGGTAGCCTGAATTTACATTTCAGAGGATTGAGCTTTTGATGCACTTCACGTGCTCTTTCCAGAACTTTCCTGAGGTTTCTGTCATGCTCTGCTTCTCCATTGCCTCCAGCTAGTAAATAATCTACTATTATAGCACACGAATAGCCCAAAAAAATTTGCCCCATTGCACACTGAAAGACTTCACTGGCAGAATTTATTCCAAAAGGCATTCTGAAAAATCTGTATCCATCAAATGGGGTACTGAATGTAGTCAGTAGTGAAGATTTGTGAACAAGCACTACTTGCCAAAATGAACTCTTCGCATCTAAGACAGAAAAAACAATGTCATTTCGCATGAGGGTAGCAATTTCCTCAACTGTATGCATAGGATGGTGGGGTCCCTTTAATGCTTTGTTTAAGTCTCTTGGGTCAGTACATATTCTGATTTCATCTGAGCTTTTCTTATGAGCGGCTACCATGGAAGACACCCATTCAGTTGATTCTATAACTGGACAAGTCACATCTTGCTGCACCATTTTATCTAACTGGACTTTGACTCTGTGCTCCATAGCTATCAGAACTCTTCTCTCTGATCTGACCACTGGACTGACCTCTGGTTCTAATTTCATAGGTACACAACTGGAAGTTTACCTGGCTTGTCTTCGAAAATGTCAGCATACTCTGTGAAAATAGCATTGGTGAAACTGGAACTAGGACATGTGCCTACATGATGGACTTCTTTGGCAGAAGAAAGCAGTTTCATTTTTAAACTGTCTCTGAGACCTAATAATGACTGTACAGGTCTTTTGACTACATAAAACTGCAAGCTGTAACTGTTCCCAGCTGAATAGCATGAAAGCACTACTGAGCCTTTGGTTTGAATCTCTTCACCTCCATAAGCAACAAACTTCACACAATTGGCCAAATTAAGTTGTTCAGCAGCTGTTACTGTAGCAAATGTTTCTGCTAACACAACATTGCATTTTGAGCCAGTGTTCACTTTGAGCTCTGTGGGTTTGCCATTAATTAGGAAAGTGCAAAACACTTCATTTTTTGCCAACAAATCTACTGGATTAAACTTTTCACCAACCACTGATACACCATCTACATAGAAAGTAGAGTTATAGCTTTCTATATGATCAACTTGCTTTTTGAGTGATCTTTCTTAATAAATGAATGAAGCTTGCTTGATTTACAAAGCTTTTGAAAGTGGTTCCATTTTTTTACACTTGTGGCATTGCTGACCAAATGCTAAGCAATTTTTCTCTTTTGGACTCATGATTGGCACCACAGTAACAACAATTAACAATGAGACTTGACTTGGGTTTTGCTGACTCACCCTTGTGCTGCACTGAGCATGTCTGTTTTACTGAGCTAACCTTACAACTTGCTGGAAAGGTATGAGCTCTCTGGAAATCCCACAAGGGCTGCAGCTGCCATGTGCTTAGGCCTGCTTCTTTTAGCCAAGTGCTGCATGGTGTCTACACTTGCTTTTGAGGCTGCTGAAACCATACTCTTATCACTTGCCAGCATACTTATGTGCCTTTCTGTAAGCTTGTGTATTTAACAAATATATATGGCTTTGCTCAACATTAAATCGCTATCTTGAAGCAAAGTCTTTCTCACTGCAGCATTACTAATGATCTGTCCCATTACACTGGATTACTCCTTTATGATTACAGATATAGTCTGTATTCTGTTATTTCTTGTCTGTCATTATGTTATGCAAACTCAATTTGAGGTAATCTTGAGTGGAGCACTACGGGTAGAGCTAAGCTTGAGAGTTTTTGGAAGGTGTGAGTTGGAATAATGGCCGAGTTGGTTCTGAGATACAGAACCAAACTCATAGTCAAGGATAAAAAAAAAGATTGACAGCACAGATGGAGCATTAAGGTAAAACATAACTTCTTTTTTCAGATCATCGGATCAATTTTTCATTTCTTGTGAAGGTAAGAAGGGACAACCGGTGTCAAAACAGAAGTTCCCTTTTAAATGGCTTCCAAGCCAGCTAAATTAAGAAGCAGGAATGCTCTTGTATGTGCATCTTTATCAGAAAATGCAGCCTGTATGAAACTATCATATTCTTGCTCAAACACTCACCAGTTCTCAGCAATATTACACCAGCGGTCCAGGTCTGTGAATATACCTCTGCCATAACAACAAAATTAATTTAAATGTAAGCATAGAGCAGGTACTTGTAATTATGCTCAAATGCACAACAATGTCTCTGAAAAGGATTCACTTTAACACTGCTAACACTGTGGACACCTTGAAAAGTTTCAGTTAATTCAAAAACGTAGTACATTGCGAAAAAAAATGTGGTCATTTTAGCATTTTCAAACATTTTAACACTTTGGAAATAATTTTGAACACTTTTGTATTTATTTCAAATACTTTTATCAGTACATCACAATTTTGGGTATTTCATTTATCTCTGTAATTATTTTGAACATTTTGACTGCTTCACCACACATTTGTCAACTGAAAAATCATTTAAATGAGTTTAAGTACCTTTGAATAACCACTGATCTGTTTGCTAGTTGGCTCCTGTATATTCCTCCACTTCTACCTGTGTGCCTCATGGTTTGTGAGTTCCTTCACTTCGGATCCCTTTCTGACACCATGTCACATGTCTCATGTATCAAATGAGACACTGAGGCACTGTGATTGGTTCAAATTGTTTACTGTACACAAACACATCAGGATCTGTAATTGGAACATTTATTTAAGCTAACTGACTCATTTCTTCATACACACTCTCATGTGCATCTCCATTCATGGCTACATTCACTCTGACTTACCATACAAAATGGCACTGATCTTGCCACATGCTCAGTAACTTATATGCATGTGCTATCTAGCTACAGTGGCTGACTAGGTACAATACACACAATTTTCTGCAGCAACCACCCTCCATTCCCTACTTCTGTATATAGTTAGCTTCTGGACTATAAGGATACATTGTTGTCTTTTTTGTCTGCCTCAAAAGGTGGATATATCATCTGTACAGACCCAAGGTGGAAAGTTCAGACTTTCGACTCCAAGGCTGATGTTTCTTCCTCTCCCACAATGCACTGCCTCCCTAACAGTCACCAGATCTTGTTTTCTACACTAGAAGATAGATGTAGACAACAAGAATCAATTTTGACTTTTTCAGATGTGTTCTTTTTTCTTCTCACAGTCATGGTTATTACCTTTAATCTTTTGTGAGATATTGTCTAGGTTTTTCCTTTCTTTCTCTCCTGTTGGAAGAGGTTGTCAGACTTTTTCCCCTTTCTTGATGAGTGTTGTTTGTGGATTTCCTACCGTAGTAGAAGGTGTTCTTTCAGCCTTAACACAAAAAAGGAAAAAATAAAAGCCTTTCTCTTGATATTGTTACCTTTTTGTTTATTCTTGTATTGTTGTTGTTCTGCTGTTTGGACTGGTTTGGTCATGGCCCTTTTTTCTCTTCCCTCCTTTGTAGACAGAATTAAGTATGGCTGAGAAGGCTTTGGGATTCAAGAATAGTGTGACTTGTGGCAACAAAATCCCACCATAGGGTCCTCACAAAAACAATATGTGTATTACCTTGGGTTAGTGCATCTGAATAAATCCTATGAGATTTGTTCATCCTTTGGGTCTCAAGCCTTTTCAGATTGCTGCTTCAATCTTTTTTTGAAGGGCCTTCTGTCTGCTCAGGCTAGAGACTTGATCACCTCTGTTTCAGGTTAGGTTCCCCTTTTCCAAAAAAGTCTTCGGATAAGTCTAAAAAGAGGACATCTAGTGAGAAAGAAAGGAACAGTGATCCCTATGAAGATGAATCCTGGGAGTGGAGAAAAAGGTCTCCAGACCTCTCTAGTGTTCAAGGTCCTGCTCTGAGGGATCCTTGACCCACAGACCTCGCAGCTCCTGCATTGGCACCAGGGTCAGATCAGGCTTGGGTCCAGTCCCTGGTAACTTTTTGCATGCCAGATCAAGTGTTTTCAGCAGAGCCATCTCCCCTCTGATACAGTCATTAACTATCTTGACAAAAAGACATGGGTTCTGGTCCCTCAGAAGACTACTGGCTTCTTCACTCAGGTCAATGCAGTCTTGAAGGAGCCTGTCCATCACTATTGTGGATAGAATGATGAAGACCTACTTGAATACCCAGATTCAGCTAGGGATTATTTCTGCTCCTCCCACCTCAGGGATGGCATGACAAGGTCCTACTAATCTCATTATTATTTTTCCTTCTCCAATCCAAAGTTTGGATCAGCTTATCTTGGATCTGCATTTATCCTATGTGGTCCCTATGCTGGAGCAGACAACCTGGGCATCATCGACTCAGTTTCTTTGACCCACGCAACTCTTGATGATATTGTATCTAGATGGATTTTGGAGGCTGCGAGGTTGGCATCCTGGCCCCCAGGCTCATAGTTGACTCCATGATTGTATAAGCTGCTTCAGAGGGCCTCAGTCCTCAACAGTTTGGTGCTGGCCTTGGCCTCTGATCCAGGCCTGGCTGTTTCTCTCGAGGAGGTTCTGTTGGGGTCATTGGACCCAAAGAGACAATTATTGCAACTTGGTTTAACTTCAGCACTGGAGGTCTTTCAGAAGATCCTTTCCCATTTGAGAGGTGAGGTGACCTGAACCTTCGAGGGTCCATCTTGAACCGCTGCAGTTTCATTTGCTATCCATGAGACTATGCTACTTTGAGGAAAGTTTTAAGCTGTTGTTTCTGAATGCCGAGTTTGATGGATACACCTTATTCGGACCTAAGGTCGAGGATACTCTGAGCAGAATTGAGCAGGACAGCAAAATCCTATATGCCATTGGAATACAATTCTTCACACTTCAGAGGTCCTTTTCATACAACCAGAAGGAAGGAAAACATTTGTGGTTTTGAACATCCCAGGACACTTCTTGTGTCATAGACCTCCAGAGCAGTGGATGAAGTTCAGTTGTTGCCTGACAGGGTGAAGCTGACAACAACACCAGTGGTTTTTGGGGCTCCTTCACTGACAAACCCTTCCATGTGCATCTGATAGACTGCCCAACTGTCCTATTCTGGAGGCAATCAGGGGGTGATTATCTCTTCACTCTCACACCTGGCTTGGTATTACCTACAACTCTTGGGTGTGTAGAGTGATAACCAGTGTCTGCTTTGTTCTTTTTGCTTTTTCCCCAGAATTGGAATACAGGGCCCTTCCAGATGTTCTACCCTGGCAACAAAGGTCAGGTGTTCAGGAAATTTCAAAGCTGCTAAGTAAGTTTGTTAGCTGGGCAGTCCCAACAACCAGAGAGGATCCAGAGTCTAATCAATATTCTTTTTAGTTCTGAAAAGAACAGGGACCTCAGCAGACATCTTTCTGAATGGTACGTGTGCAGTTGTACTGCCTCTTCTGAGGAAGGATGACTGGATTTGCTTGATTGACCTCCAGGATGCCAACTATCACATCAAGACTGACAGGCAATCCAGGAGGTTCCTGAATTTCCCTCTGGGAGCGAGTCATTTCCAGTTCTGAGCATTGTTGTTTGGTCTTTTCACAGCCCCCCCCCCCGGGAGTACACCAAATGCATGCCAGTAGTAGCAGAACGACTCATGCTAGAGAGATTCCAGCTGTTCCTGTATTTAGATGACTGGCTGATTATGTTCAATGTGAGAGAGATGCTGGTCCAAGCAAGAGTCTCCTTACTCCAAGTTTTCTCATCCTTGGGAATCTCCGTGAACTATGGAAAATCAAAACTGCAAACAATGCTGATGCTAAATTTCACAGGGTGCCACCTGGATGCTACCAATTAGATAGCTGGACTACCTGTGCCCAGACTGTTGTCTGTACATTTTTAAGCTTTGCAGGTGTTGCACCAGCAGAACCCTTTGACTCACCTAATTCTGTGTCTAAGTTCCATGGCAGCTGCTATCACACTAGTCTATAACACAAGATTTTACATGAGGGTGCTTCAGTGGACTCTGTTCACCCAGTGGTCCATGATGCATCAACCAGTGAAACACTCCATCAAACTCACAATGGTTTTCAGGCAGCACATTCAGTGGTGACTAATGTCTCCTTTAACTTCATTAGGCCACCCCTTATTCCCCTTGCCTAGGGCCAGAGTGACAGCAGACACCTCACTTCTAGGGTTGGGGCATGCTGAAGGGAGGACAGTTCTTGTCCAGAACCATTCAGCTGATGTTGTCAATTTTCATTCATTCCTCAACATTTGGGTTCAGATCCGACTGGGCCCTTTTTTACAACTTGTGGCCCCTAGAACTCTCAAGCTCCTCCCTTATCTGTAATTCTTCAGATCTTGTTTGCCACTTTCACGTACAGACATGGTTGCTGTGAGCTCTCAAGTGTTAATGAAGTTTGTCAGTTAAGCAAACTATTTGATTGCTTCTCTACAGTTCTTAACTCTTTTAGTGTATGTATGTATACATATATATATATATATATATATATATAGACTTGTTTATCCGAATTTGGTAATACTGAATTACCAAGAATGTTGGAAATAGTAACCATGGAATCGACATTTGAACACCAAAAGTTCCAATGTCGAAAGTCTGTGTTGCCATTACATTTTTACAGGGAGGCCCCCCCCCCCCATCCACTGTATATTATATATACCATCTCTGAGATCACACTACAATGAGGAAAATGGAAAATTTCCCGATCTGCACTATACTGAGAACTCTATTCAAAACATCAACTTCATATTAGTGAATGTGTACTCACTTTCACTGATATGAATTCATATCGTTTCAGTGTGACATTACAGGTGTTGGTAGAACACACGTTTGACCAACCCAGTTTCATCAAACTGTGTTTCCACATTTTGATTGTAAACCATATATATAACTATATCCTCCCAACCTACATTGATTTAGTGTATTTCTTAATACCATTGTTGGTATTTATTTCTCTCCCCTTCCCTTTCTTATCATCGTTGGTAGCTTCTCCCCTTAAAAAAAAAAAAACAAACTTTTTCTATCTTTCTTTCTGCTCTTAGATAGATTTATGGTGTAAAATGTCTGAAAGGTTTTCAGGCTTTAAAAAATATAAGCAATGTGGGCATAAAGTTCCCTGTCGATTCACATGATTTGTGCATTTATTGCTTAGGCCCTGGTTATTAAAAATTGACTGTGACGTCTGCAAGTCATTTTAATCCTTGAGTGATTGTAGAATCTAAAAATTAGTTAATTCTGAAAAGTCTACTCCCTATGATTTTCCTAGAATAACTATCTGGGGCTCAACCTCCTAAATAGGGCAAGAAAGAGCACAGGAAAAGGGCATCGGATCAGTCTGGATCTTCTACTCCATCCTCAGATCCGACGGTGGAGCCTGCTCAGAAACTGTCTAAAAAGTCAGATCCAAAGTCTAAACCTTTGCATCAGTTGGCATTGGCTGTCTGATCTGCTTCCTTGAGTCCAGTAGCACTGCATCCAAAGCACTTACCTCGAAAAAAGTATGCATTATCCTTGGATCTTGTACTTTCCAGAGTGTCATCCCCTGTTTTAGGTCCATGTCAGTAGTCTCATCCTGTCATTCTTCTAGGAGCCTGATAGAAGCTGATGTAGATAGGATGATGAGGAAGTTCCTCTCGGCACAAATTCAAATGGGTGCTGTCTGGTCTCCTACCCCTTTGGGTCAAAAGGCCTTCTTAAGTACTGCACTGCCCATCTTGCCTCCTTCTCCGATTGGACTTGTGGTTTTAGAGCCCTCTGATTCAAGCCTTCCATTACTGTCTGTCGGATCTGAAGATTGTGCTATCTTCAGCTCGGATAAATTGTTTGAATGTACTGTCTCCAAGCGTGTTGGAGCTGGGTGACTCTCAAAGCTGAAGCACCATTGTTACCAGACAGACATGATTCACCTGGACATTTCAGGCCTAAAACTGACTGCATGGTTTCTCCACTTCCATTGATAGCCAGGCAACTTAGAGTTTCATCCCCTGTCTATCATATACTTTTACCTTCTCTCATAAAGCTTCCACTACAAAGATTTACAGAAGTAAATGGAAAAGATTTGTTTTTTGGACACAGCAGAAAGACACTGACCCTTTTTCAGCACCAGTACATAATGTTTTTGAGTTCCTGACTTCAGTCTTTAATGAAGGGGCTAGTTCCTCAACTGCTAAAGTACAACTAGCTGCCATTTCACATTTTCCCATAGGAATTGACAATTCTACCTTAGCTTCCTCAAAACTTTCTAAGGCCTTCATAAGGGGGTACCCTTCTTCTAAGACCACCTTTTAAAGATCCAAGTCCACCAGGGGATTTAAATTTAGTATTACAAGTTTTGACTCAATCTCCCTTTGAACCAGCAGCAAAGTGTGAACTAAACGTTTTAACCTGGAAAACTATATTTTTGGTATCTGTAACCGCTACTCGAAGAGTTTTTGAACTTGAAACTTTATCTTCTAAGCCTCCTTATTTTATTTTCCATAAAGGTAGGGTAGCATTACGAACCAACCTTTCCTTTCTTCCTGAGGTGGTGTCAGAATCCAACATCAATCAGTCCATTAATCTTCTGGTTTTCTTTTCAAATTTCACAAACAAAAGTGAATGCATATCACATTTGCTGGATGTTCACAGGCAGTTGCGTTTCTGTGTACATAGAACAAAGAATTTCAGAAAAACAGATCAATTTTCAGTTTCTTTTGCGGAATCAAAATTAGCAAGCCAGTTGCAAAAGTAGCTTTAGCCAAATGGCTGACTGATTTCATTTCCTTTGTCTATAATAAATTCGGTTTGTCTTTACCAAAACCTTTGAGAGCCCATTCAACCAGATCCATGGCAACATCATCAGTATTTTTATCCAGGTCTTCCATGGACAGTATCTGTGCAGCTATAACTTGGGCTAATCCTCATGCTTTTATTACTCATTACAAACTGCTTTGGTCTCTAGGAGAAGAGCAGCCTTTGGCTCAAAAGTACTCGGGAATATCCTTCCTTAGAGTCCTCCTGGGAAATCAGGTAGCAGGGAACTCGGTCTCAACTATTGAGGAATGAATTAAAATTGACAGCATCAGATAAAGAGATTATGTACTCACCATAACGTTCCATCTGTGTTGTCTATTTTCATTCTTCCTCAACTCCCCTCCCATCAACCTCCTACCTCTTTAACTATTAACTTCTGGAAGAATGAGAAGGTTAAAAAGGACTAATGTTCCTTTGGTTGAGCTAAAGTTATTGGTTCCTTTTATCAATGTATTAATTTTTCATCTAAAACTATAAGCCAGCAAACAAGATCTGAGGTATGTTTGGGGATAGGGTATTATGGGTAAGGGAAGAGCTCAAGAGTTCTGGTGGCCACATGCTGTAAACAATGGCTGAGTCGGATCTGAACCCATTTAGGTTCATAGGTAGGTATTAGGCTATCGGCCCAAGGGCCTACGTAATCCTAGCCAGCAAGGTACCAAAGCTTACACCACCCAAGAAAGTTATTTTCCTGTGCTACTGTCCGGCAGAGACACAGAAGTGATCCCCGTGGTGTATTTCCTATTTCCCATCCACTCATCAAGATTTTTCTTGAAGAGTGCTAATTAAGAACTTTGCCTGACATAGATGGGTAGCTTGTTCCAGAGTATAGGAAGTCTCTGGGACAGGAATCTATCCCTCCAATGTGTCCTGTTTATTGTGGTGACAAGGTTTAGGTCCCTAGAGCATGTAGCTTGGAGGGATTGGGATTTCTTTAGGTGTAGCATGTCCAACAGCTCTGGGTTTGACATAGCTTTATATGTTAAGCAGAGATCACCTCGGAGTAGGCGATATGCTACAGAGCAAAGCTGCAGTTTTTTGAGGCGGTCAGTGTAGGGCATTTGTTTGAGGCCAGTAATCCTCTTTGTGAGGTACTTCTGTGGTCTTTCCAGCTGCTGCAGATGTCTTGTGAGGTACATTCCAAAAGGGGCGTTGTACTCTATAATGGGTCTAATGAGTGACAAGTAGAGGGGAACAATGACCTCTTTTTTCCTGGATGAGAACCCTTTTATGATAAGGTGTGCCATGTAGAAGGACTTCATGACTACTGTGGCGATGTGACTATCAAAGGAGAGACTACTGTCCACCTGGGTCCCAAGGTCTCTTATCACGCATTTGGTGCCAAGTAGATTGCTGCCTATGTGATAGTTCATGGGTACAGAGTTTTTACCAAAGGGGATGACACTGTACTTTTTGGCATTGAGCTTGAGGCCATGGCTCTGACACCAGGCATCTGCCTCAGTGAGGCCCTTCTGTAGGATGTCCACATCATTTGGGGACTTGACTATGGCTCCTAGTTTGCAGTCATCTGTGAACTTCATCAGCCAGAGGTCTTCTGTGTTAGCCTGTACTTCAGAGAAGTAGATACCAAACAGAAGAGGTCCCAGGACGGAACCCTGTGGCACTCCACTTGTCACTGCCTTGAGGTCAGATTTGGAGTCTGCAACTTTTACAGTGTGGGTTCTGTCAGTGAGCCAGTTGGCAACCCATCTTGTGACGTAGGGATTTATACCTAGTTTAGTGAGTTTAGCTATAATTCCAGAATGGGGGATGGTGTCAAAAGCCTTGGCGAGGTCAAGATAGGTTGTGTGAACCACCTTACCCTCATCCACGGCTTTGGTGACTGCCTCAAAGAAGTTGATCAGGTTCAGGAGGCATGATCTGCCTTTCACAAACCTGAACTGGGTGGGATCCAGAGTTTGGAGGTTACCAATGTCTTTATTTATGAGTTCCATGATGATACGTTCCATGGCCTTGCAGACCAGGCTCATCAGGCTAATAGGTCGATAGTTCCCGGGATCAGTGGTGGCTCCCCCTTTGTGGAGTGGGATAACTGTTGCTGTGCACCATTCAGTGGGCACAAAGCCTGATGCGAGGCTATTGAACATGGTGCTTAAGTGGGGAGCCAGTTCGTTCTGAAGTTCATGTAAAATGCAGCCTGGGATGTTGTCCGATCCCATGGATGCTGTGTTTTTGGCTTTAGAGAGTGCAGCTTTTACCTGCGTAGTTGTGATTACAGGGACTCTGCATTCTTCCTGTATAGATATGGGCCCTTTAGGGGGTGAGAGGGGGGTAAAGTTAGCACTGAACCGATCTGCCAGGATGTTGGCAATATCAGTTGGTTCTGTAATTTTTATGCCTTTGTGCTGTAACTCAGAGCAGATCTGGGTGTTACCATCTAGATTCTTGACATAGCTATAGAATGCTTTGTGGCTGTCCTTGGATTTAGTGGTGATTTTGTTTTCGTAGCTAGCTTTGGAGGATTTTATAAGGGATCTCAGCTTCTTACTGAGGCTGACCAGGGAGCTCCTCCACTCATGGGATTTTACTCTCTTTTGCAACAGTTTCTTCCTTCTGTTGTACAGTTTATTTACGGCAGGGGACCAACAGATTGGCTTCCTTTTTTTGGAGGATAGCATCTTGGTTCTGTTTGGGATAGCACGATTCATGCACTCGTGTAAGTGCTTATAGAGTGCATTTGTGTAGGATTCAGCAGTTGTAACTGTATTGTCCATCTGCATGGGTGTCATGAAGTTCACCACTTCTGTCTTAAGAAGCATGAAGTTGGTTTTGGAGAATTTATTTACTGTGGTTTCCTTAATGGGGGGGGGGGTGGATGTGGATATCAAGGGTGATAAGTTTATGGTCGGATCGGACCAACGAGGAGATGACTTCAGGTGTGGAACACCGGTCACTCATGTTGGTAATGACTAGGTCTAGGATATTGTTGCCCCTGGTGGGGGTGTGGATAAGTTGATCTAGGACGTTGGAGTTTATGAATTCCAGAAAGCGTTGAGCTAAGGAGTAGGTACACGAGTAGTTTTCCCAGTTAATGGTGGGGTAGTTGAAGTTGCCCATTATTAGGGTGTTTGGTTGAACCCTAATATTTTCCAGTACATCAAGAAAAGAGGAGTGGGAATCCTGGGGCATGGTGGGGGATCTGTAGCAAGCTACAATTTGGATTGCAGTTTTGTCCAGAGTTAGTTGCACTTGGATAACCTCGGATGCATTATGCTGAGCAACTAGCCTGGAGGTGTGGATATTCTTAATGAATATGGACACACCTCTGCCTTTGGTGTTTCAGTCCAGGTTACATGGCCGAAAAGTGCGGTATGAGATATAGCCTGGTAGTGCAGGGGTGCTCTCTGGAGCCTTGAACCAGGTCTCAGTCACTGCACAGATATTGATGTTCTCCATTTTAAGGAGTACCTCGAGTGAGTGCATTTTGAGATTTAGACTTCTAGCATTGAGTAGCATTACCTTCAGTTTTTGTTTGCCTGTTCCTGTTATGGTGGTGAATTTGTTATTTGAACCCTGCCTAAAAAAGGCACTATAGGGGCAGCAAGAGCCTTAGCCAGTATCCGGAATCCCAGGGGCAACAGGTGCAGGCTATCTGTGGCAAAGCATTGTGGTCTGTTGACCATGTCATCCCAAGCAGACAGATACTGGATTCCTGTAGAATGACACCAGAAGCTTAACCAATTGTTGAAGTCAATCATTTTGTCCTTGTACTGCGGTATCATTCTGGGCGATGGCAGAATGCTACTCAGGGCTAGGGTCATACCTGCCTGGGCTACAAGATCAGAGAGCTCTTCCATGTCTCTTTTCATGTAGTCCAAGAAGGTACATCTCAGGTCATTCACACCAACATGGACAATGACAGAGTCATATTTGTACTTGGTGTGGAGTGACCTGAGTATGTGGGTTATGTGGCGGATCCTGGCACCCAACAGGCAGCTGACAGTAACCTTCTCCTTGTCTAGCCTGGTGAGTGGGACATCAGTGTGCCTGACTATAGAGTCACCTATGACTAGTGTGTTGGGTACGTTGTTTTGCCTTATTGGCTGTGGTTGAGTGGCACACTGAGTCTGTGGGCTATGTGTCATTTGTGTTGTCTTGGGGGATGGAGGTTGTTTGCGTTTCTGCTTTGGAGGTCTCTGTTGCTTAGACATATTATTATTGAGAGCCTCCATGAATGTTTTTGTGTTACTGTGTGTGGATTTTGGTGGTGTAGATTTAGTGAGACTATGTGATGAGTGTGGTGTAGTGCAAATGTTTACCTTCTCCTCGCGACTGTCAAGTTCAGTCTTGGTTAGAGAGAGCTTTACCTCCAGTTTGGCTAGATAAATGCATCTCTCACAGGTTGTAGTGTTGGGTGGTAGGAGGAGAGGGTTGTCAGTGTACATGAGGCAATTTCTACATTGCCTCAAGATGCCCAGATTCATCAGATAGACAGGAGAGAATACTGGGAGCTGACCCTTGGACATGCCTGAATAAAAAATTATTTTCCTCTAGATAAGTGAGGAAAGTGAGTACAAAAACTGTTTTCCTCTAGGTAATGAGGAAGATAGAGTGCTATAGTAATTAGTAGCTTATTTAGTGCTTACAAGTTCTGAACAAGTGCTGAGCATGAACAAGCACATTTAAGTGCTAAAACTAAGAATCTGTATCTGCACTAGACGAGTTACAGGACAGAAACAAGTGCAAATGCAGGCTTTCAAATCAGAAAGTTGAGAGAGATGTAAGAGATTGCCCAAACAGCCAATAACTACAATTTCAATTTGTTGAGGAAGAATGAAAATGGACAACACAGATGGAATGTTATGGTGAGTACATAACTTTTTTTTTTCATATCAGGGTCCTGGAAATGTGGGCAGTCTTCTTAGCATTGCTTACTTTTCAGGACTGCCTTCCCACAGGTGTGATTATGGTAGAGTCAGAAATATGTAGTATCTAGTACATCAGTAAACAAGGCAGGGCCAATTGCTACCTGTTGTTATCAGGAACTCATGAGGGGTTGGCACTGGGCTGCTTCTTCTCAGCACTTTTTAATTGCAGCTCACATTCCAGAGAAGTCCAATATCTTAGTGGATTAGCTAAACAGCTCTTTCTGCTGCATGAGTGGTCTCTTCGGAAGAGGCGAACAAAATTTTCAGCCTGGCAGGCTAGCCTTGCTGTGATGCTTTTCCAACACCAACCAATACCAAGTGCTGCAGCTTCTTTGTCCTTATCCTTCAGGAGGGAGAACCTCCGATAGATGCTCTAATCCATACTTAGCCCCAGGGTCTTCTATATGCTTGTTTACTCACCAACTCCTCTATTAGTCAAGTTTCTGAAGAAAATGTGGCTTGTTTTAAGGCAAAAGGTTTGGTTCCCTTTTCTATGGCTTTACCCAGTGCACCCGCCATGGGTCCTGGATCCCCTGTCAGGTTTTATTTCCCACCCCTCTGCCAAGCCTCAACCGGACATCAAATCACTCAGCCTGACTGCTTGGTTTCTTCACTTCCTTCGATGGCCAGAAATTTCATGCTGTCTTTTTCAAGAGTTATCAATATTTCATCTTCTTCCCAGAAGCATTCCACTAGGAAACCCTACTGAATTAAATGGAAGAAGATTACAATTTGGGATGACTTCAAGGATCTGTATCCTTTCTTGGTACATTTACCTTCTATTCTAATTATTTACATTATGATGCCACAACAGAACGCTTTATCATCTTGCATCACTGACTGCTGAGATTCAAACAGTGTAGGGACCCTCCCACTTTACATCATGATGTCACCACAGAACCTTCTGTCACTCTGCATCACTGACTGTTAAGATGCTAGAACTCTTATCTGGTTAGCTATTTGTCTACTGATTACCTGTTTAATAGTGACAGGAGATTGTGGTTATTGTAAGTTTTACTTGTAAGTATCATGTTTATGGCTTTGGGGCATTCTAGGATGGATTCAGTGATACCTTATACTAATAATGTGCTGAATTTGCTTCCTAGGAATCATATTGAGTCCTGCTGGAACTACAGTTTGGGGAATCGAAAGGAAACTGAGAGGTTGTGCAACTGAAATAATAATATATGTAAGAGAACTGGCCCAAGTGGCACATAGTAAACAATTTTTACTTAACATCTACATTATGTGCATGTATGTCTCAGTGTTACAGTTGATACTCAGTGTTGACAGTCCGGAAATAAGTGAAAAGTGTGAAATGTGAATATTAGCCAGTCCAGCAGAAGTGGAAATGTGTAAGAATCTGTTTGGCCCTGTGTCATTTGTACTTGTCATAGCCTCTTTAAGCAGGTTACTCATTGGTGAGAGAGTGAAAGTACAAAGGTGCTGTGTGTTTATTTTTATTCATCTGGGAAGCATTAGAAAACATTTGTTGTTTTTTACATGAAAATGACAAGTTACAATATAAAAATTGCTATAAGCAGTGCAAATGTAAAAAATATTAAATATATAGTTAAGATATTTAAGAAGAGACACACACTAAAAAAAGAACACGTGTAGACAAACCATCTGTATAGCAGTCCAGTGAGAAAAGACAAGAGTCAAACCAACTGTAGCTTGTATACAGTTAGGAGATTTGTTAATTTTAGTAATTTTCTAAAGACATTCCTTTATTAGTAATATATTACTTTTTATTTCAGTTCTGTTTTCTGGAAACATAACTTCTTGGGCCTCCACTGTAACTGAACATTGCCCAGTTAGAGCAGAGTATTAAGGCTGTAAGCTGTTACACACACCAGACACCACAACAACCTTCTGTGTGACCATGAGCAAGTCAGTTTAACCAGACAGCGTTTGAAGGCATTGGGAATTTGGGTTAGGGTCCTCAATGGCCCTCAGAGCTACATGCGTAGTGAACCTGTTTAGTATAGTGTAATAAGCATATGTAGAAAAATGTATGTGCTTGTGTCTCCTGTCCTACACTGGGCACATTTCTTTCAGGTTATACATAGTGAGAGAATGAATGTATAAGGTCTGTACTTTTTTTTCTTATTTTATTTTTATTCAGCAGAAGAATGTGTTTGGACAGAATTGATATGCTTTCTGATAATGATTCTAGTTACATGGCTATTTAATTATTTAATGGACAGTGAAATAGCATGTAAGTAGCATGACTCCAGTATATATTACACCTTTCAACTCTCCTGATTTTTTGCAGAAAGTCCAGATTTTTGTCTATTTTCAGTCTGTTCCCTTTATCATTTGTAATTTTCTGGCAAATCACTGGGGATTAAAGTCAGTAAAAATGAGAGGCAGTTGAGTTTCAGACTTCATATTGTTTAGAAATGCTTACTAATACAAAACATGTTATTCTAGCAGCTTTCTACATTTATAAGGTAAGTATTTAAAATCTGTTCCTATTTATAATGCTTCATCCTCCCATTACATTTGGCTTTGTCCAGATTTCTTGTGCTAAGAGGTTGAGAGGTATGGATATTGAGGTAAGTCACGCTATTGTGGAAGATTTATAAGCAAGTAAAAAATAAACAAATGTGAATAAACCATGTGTACATCAATCAGAAATCGAGTCAAAGCAACAGATGTTTGTAATGTACTTTGTCAAACTATAACCTTTGTAGATTAAGGCATTTTACAAAGATATTCTTTCAGCAATATGTTATTTTTACCTCATTTATTTTATAAGTGGACACTACCCAGTTTGATCAACCTGATCAAAAGTTGTTCTTATTTAAAATGTGTGAATTGCTGAATACAGTTGTAGGCTAGACATCTGGTGACCAATCTCCAGCTTCTTTCAGAGTGTTTTTTTTTTTTTTTGATATTCCAGTTTAAGAGCTCCTTAGGTGAAACTGTTTCCTGAATTTTGTTGTTTGTATTTTCAAGTAAGTTGATCTATGTGGGTAGGATGAAGATATTTGTTTTTTCTTGGGTGCAGGAAAATGGCAGTGTAAAATATAGGTGTCAGATCAGGATATCTCTGCATCTTCCTCCAGAATCTCTGTACCCTTGTCGTATGTGTCACTGGTGGCAGAGACCACTGGCCTGTATTGTGACAGCATGCCAGGTGTCAGTTGTGTAGCTTTAGTTTATTAAAATGTACCTTTGGGGATTATGCAGCATTATTCTCTTTTAAACACAAAGTTGCTGTTTTGGTTAACTAAATAATCTCCACAGAAATTCAGTCTCTGTGCTGCCGGGTGACTGGTCCATCACACCTACAGATAGGCATTGGGAGGAATTCTGAGCTTTGCCATGCTAGTAAAGTAACAGTTACCTTTCTACATGTACCATATTACACTACTACTTGTCCAACTTCACTAGGTGGATTTGCATTGAAATTTCATGGACTGTATTCACAATCCTCAGACTAGTAAAGCTGAGAGGTGAATTTACAGAGAATAATATACTAAATCTTTTTAAGCCACAGTGGTGCAGCAGTAGCATTGTCACCTCACAGCAAGAGGTTATCCCATTCAATTCTCGGCCTAGACCTTCAGCACCAAGGCCTTCAGCTCCATTAGTGATTTTGGCTCCATCTTCTCCGGCAACCTTCTATATAATCAGCTCCGGGATCTTCCTTTGCTATCAGGTCCCTGAATTATATGGCACATTTTACAAGGCTTCAAAGGGATCTGGTTTCTGAGCTCTCTGAAACCTTGGCTGGTGCCATGTCTGATGAGGTCCGTGACAAAGTGGCCTTTCAGCTGGCCACCATTGAATCTATATCTAACTCCTCTATGAGACTGATATCTCATGCATCAGAAGGAGCAGCTAGAGCAGCGGGTTCACCTGCGGTCTTGAGACACGCCTGGATGCGCTTGTACAACTTCATGGAACCCCTTAAGAATCCCTTTCTTAATGCCCCCATTGAGGCCTCAACATTGTTTGGGCCCAAAGTTAAAAGCACACTGGCCAGATGTGAACAGGACGGTAAGACCCTTTCTGCTGTAGGTGTCCATTATTCTTCCCCTCAACATGCTTTCTCCTGAAACCAAAAGAGTGGGAAGTTATGGTTCAAGAAATCTCAGGGTCCCTTCCGTGACACACAGGCCAAGTTCTCCCCCAGAGGCAGAGGGGGAAACTCTCAGGGAAGATGCTCCTTTTGGGGCAGAGGGGGTCCGCGTAACCAGGGTTCCAGAGATTCTTTCCTTGGTCAATCCTACCAGCGCTCCTGAAGAGCGGCCCAACTCCTTTTCTCTGGAGGTGGTTGGGGGGCGTTTCTCCTTGTTACCCTTCTGCCTGGCTAACCATCACCACCGATTCTTGGGTACAAAGGATTATAACCAGAGGTTATCATATCCCCTTCGATCTTTGTCCCGTCCCTTCAAAAAATCTTCCAGATGTTCCACCCAGTCAAAGGGAGGAAGCAGCACTAGAGATAGAAAAGCTGCTAAGAAAGAGAGTCATCCAAATAGTCCCTCCAGAACAGATAGGATCAGATTCTACTCAAGACTGTTTTTGGTGCCAAAGAAAACCGGGGACTGGAGACCAATTTTGGATCTCAGTGTATTGAACAAGTTTGTGAGAGTACAAAAATTCCGGATGGTCACAATACAGTCTATCCTCCCACTTTTGGAAAAAGATGATTGGATGTGCTTTATAGATCTTCAAGATGCGTACTACCACATAAAGGTGGACAGGCCATCAAGAAGATTTCTGCGCTTCTGTGGAGGAGACAGTCACTACCAGTTCAGAGTAGTGCCCTTCGACTCTCTACAGCCCCCAGAGTGTTCACAAAGTGCATGGCAGTTGTCACAGCTCATTTGCGACTTCAAGGATTCCAGATCTTTCCATACCTAGACGACTGGCTCATTTCCATCCCCACCAGACATCTACTGGAAAAAGCCCTGGCATACTCTCTCCTTGCTGCTCAAAGGCTAGGCATAACCATAAACTGGCAAAAATCCAATCTCACCCCATCTCAGTCGACAGAATTCATAGGGGTTATCTTGGACACAAAAAAACTGCAGAGCTGCTATTCCAGAGCACAGAATTCTAAGGATAAAGCAACAACTAATTCCAATCCCTTCAAAGGAAAAATCGATGGCTCACTCAGTTCTACAGCTGTTGGGTTCCATGGCAGTCTCCATCACCATTGTTCCCCTGGCCAGCTTTTATATGAGGCTTCTACAATGGCTACTGCTCACCCAATGGTATCCTTTTCAGCATCCTCTTTCAGCCATGATTCGAGTAACCCACAGGTGCAAACAGGATTTAAATTGGTGGATGACACACAATCTCTCACAATGGTCTCGCCCCTTCTCCCCCCAGCAACCCAAGGCCACAGTGACCATGGACACCTCCCTGATGGGGTAGGGGGGGGCTATGTCAGGAGCAGATAGTCCAAGGCACTTGGTCCAAACTAGAGGCCCATCTGCATATAAATGTTCTAGAGCTGAGGGCGGTGCTTCTGACGTTGCAAGTATTCCATCCCCTGCTGCCGTCTGGGACAATTCCAATTCAATCAGACAACATGGCGGTGGTCTGGTACATCAACAAACAAGGTGGAACCAAATCTTACCCCCTTTGTCGAGAGGCCATGTGGATATGGCAATGGGCGATGGCTACCAACCATTTTCTTCTAGCAACGCACATTCCCGGGAGTTCCAACATGATAGCAGACAGACTCAGCAGGTCCATTCTTCAACCTCATGAGTGGTCCCTGAATCCCTTGATAGGGTCAGAGATCTTTCACCCCTGGGCCCATCCTTGCTGCAACCTCTTCGCATCCCCGACCAACTACAAATGCAGCAACTACTTCGCCCTGATTCCCCCTCCAGGGCAGTCACACAGGGACGCTGTAGTCCATGATTGGCCCTCGGGTCTTCTTTATGCATTTTCACCCTTTCCCCTTATTCCCCAGTTTCTGAAGAAAGCCCGTCAGTTGAAGAGCAAGGTGATCCTCATAGCACCATATTGGCCTCAACAGATTTGGTTCCCCTTCCTTTGGCCTCACCTACTAGATCGACTATGGATTCTCCATCCAACCTCGAAGTTGATCTCACATCCACAGAACCTGATTCATCCCAGCTTGAACAGCCTGAAGCTCACGGCTTGGCTACTCCAAGTCCCTTGATTGCCAGGCAGAACGATCTTTCTTTACCAGTACGTGATATTCTCATTGCTTCTCATAAGTCTTCCACTAGAATTACTTATCTGAGCAAGTGGAAGAGATTTACCTGTTGGCTGAAAGATAAACAAGTAGACCCCTTTTCAGCACCAGTGTCGATAATACTAGACTATCTGGCCGACCTTTTTCAGTTGGGTCTATCGGCCTCTACCATTAGAGTTAATTTGGCTGCAATTTCTAATTTTCATGAGGGTGTCCAAGATTCCTCTCTTATATCCCATAAATTGTGCAAGACCTTCATAAAAGGTGTGAATCATCCAAAGCCACCTTTTTAGAGAACCTATTCAACCATGACATTTATCATTAGTTCTACAAGCTCTGACAATGTCACCTTTTGAACCAGCCTCTTCTTGCGACCTCAAGTATTTGTCATGGAAAACCTTGTTTTTGGTCACCATTACTTCTGCCAGAAGTATTTCTGAGCTTCAAGCTTTATGTATCAAGAGTACATAATTGATTTTTCATAAAGATAGAGTGTCTCTGAGAACTAATCCATCATTTCTGCCTAAAGTGATCTCTGAAATGTCCATTAATCAAGACATTGAATTTCTACTTTTCTTTCCCAGTCATTCAAACAGAGGAAATTATTGCCTACATACCCTAGATATCCACAGGCAAATCCATTTTTACTTAAACAGGACTAAACCCTTTCATAAATCTGACCAGTTATTTTTGGCATTTTCTGGACCTAGATTAGGATCTGCTGTTGCTAAGGTCACATTAGCAAGATGGTTGAAGGACTGTGTGATCTTCATTTATACACAACGTAATATCTCGTTGCCTACTACCATGAAAGCTCATTCAACAAGGTCGGTGGCAACTTCTGCTGCATTCTGTGCCAGAACTTCTTTACATGACATCTGTGCAGCTGCAACTTGAGCTACACCTCATACCTTCATCAATAATTACAAACTAGATTTGGCCTCCAGGGGAAGAGCATCTTTCGGTTCTATGGTGCTCAGGAATGTCCTTCCATGAGAGCCTCTCAGGAATAGAGGTAGCTGAGGACTCTGTCCCATGCGTAAGGAATGAATGATTATTAACAATATCAGATAAAGAAGTTATGTCTTACCATAACGTTCCATCTGCATTGTTGATCCTTGTTCAGTCATTATGACCCTCCTTCCTTCCCCCTCCTGTGGTTTCTAGTGGATCTCACCATCTGGTTCTCTTAGATCATTTGACCTGAGGTAGCCTCTACCTTCTTTGACTTGTAAACTCAATCTGAGGTAATAGGGAGAGGGGGGTTGTGGGAAAGAGTTTAGCTGGAGAGTTTGAAGCCGGCGCAAGCTTGGAAAATGGCCGGCTGGGCTCCGAGGTCGGAATCGATACCCATGTGTAATGACTGAACGAGGATCAATAATACAGATGGAACGTTATGGTAAGACATAACTTCTTTTTCTTTAAGCTCTCATTTCAGCTAAGAGAGTGTCTGAGCTTTAGGCACTCATGGCATTTCCTCCCTTTTTAGTTTTTCATAGAGTCAGGGTGTCTCTTTGTACTAATCCTTCTTTTATGCCCAAGGTGGTCAGTGAGTTGTACCTTAATCAGTCTGTTAATCTTCCAACTTTTTTCCTTCTCAGCAGTCTGCCAGTGAGAAGGTGCTTCTCACCTTGGATTTGCATAGATAGCTCAGATTTTTGGATAAAACTAAGTTTTTTGAAAATCTGAGCAGCTTTTTATTTCTTTTCATCTGAGGTCTTTCAGTTTGGGTATTTCTAAGCAAGCTATCTTTTCTTGGATTTCTAAGGCCATCTATTTTTGTTAATCTTTTCATGGTAAATGTCTTTCCTCGTCAGTAAAGGCTCATTGGATCATATGAGGTTACTAGGCTATTGGCTCTGTGGCCCTTATATGCCTAGCCAAGAGTTTAGCCAGCACTCAAAGCTCCTGTCCAGCAGGGACACAAGTGGAATTCCAGGGGTGTATTTCTGTTTCCCATCCAGTTATCCAGGTTGCGCTTAAAAAGGGATAATGAGGTACTCTGCTTGACGTGGAGAGGAATTCTATTCCACTGATGGGGGAGTCTCTGGAACACAAACCTGTCCTGCCAACAAGTCCTGTTGATATCACAGACCAGGCTGAGGTCAAGCATATGGGTTGCTTGAGTGGAGCTTGTCTTACAGATATGCAGCAGTCCCATTAAGGCTGGGTCTGAGATTGCTTTGTATCACCTCTGAGGAGTCTGTATGAAGCTGAGTAGAGGGACAGGGCATTTTAGCTTTTATGTGTAGGGTAGATGTTTGAGGCCCTGGATTCTCCTGGTGAGGAACCTCTTTGGTCTCTCCAGCTGCTGCATTTGCTTTGCAAGATACATGCCGAAGAGGGTGTTGTACTCAATAATTGGCCTTATAAGGGAAGAATACAGGGATGTTATGACCTCTTTGGGGGGACCATAAATTCTTTAGGTACCACTGTAGTTTTCTCATATGCAGTCTGGCATGTGGGACCAAGATTATGCATGATGCCATGAAGCCCAAGGCCTGCAGAACTTTTCTTGCTGTTAGCTTGTTCTGTTTTGTTAATGCCAAGAAGTAAAGAGGAGTTCTTTTTGTTTTCTGCAGTTAGGAATGCCATTTGTTTTACTGTGTCCAATTCCGCGCCCAAGAATGTCCTTGTTTGGGATGGTATCAGCCTTGACTTTTGTAAATTGACTGTGTATCCCAGGGCTTGTAGCAAGTAAATGACCCTTTGTAAATCTGTTGTCAGCTTGCTTTTGTTGTCCGCTTGTAGCAGGCAGTCGTCCAGGTATGGGTAAATTTGGATTCCCTGTAGTCTGCAGTGGGCGATTACTGATGCCAGGCATTTTGTGAATACTCTGGGCGTAGTAGATAAGCCAAAGGGCAATGCTGAGAATTGATAATGCTCTGATCCTGCAAGAAATCTGAGGTATCTTCTGCAATTTGGTCGAATGGGGACGTGCAGGTATGCCTCCTTGAGATCTAGAGTTACCAGCCAACACTCCTTGCCCAGCATGGGAAGAAGTTGCTGTAGGGTCAGCATTTTGAATTTTGGGACAATGATGTATGTGTTTAAGATGGACAGGTCGAGAATAGGTCTCCAACTTTTTTCTTTTCTTGGAACTAGGAATAGTCTGGAGTAGAATCCTTTGCCCTGTTCTGTTATTGGAACTCTTTCCACAGCTCTCATCTTTGTTAATTGCATTATCTGCTGTAGAGCTTCTATTTTTTGATCTGGAGGCAGGTTTGGCATTCCTCTTTTGACTGGTAAAGTGTGGAAGTGGAACCGGTATCCTTGGTCTATGGTTTGCAAAATCCACTTGTCTTTTGTGATATAGTGCCAATTTTCGAAAATAAGGCTAACTTTCCGCCTAATGGTGCTGCTATTTGCTCCCTGGTAGGCGGAGTTAGAGTCAAGTCACTGTGATTGTCCTGTTGCAGTGGTAGTGGTTGTGTCTGTGCCTCTGTTATTACCTTGCCACTGTCGTCCTCTGTAGGCACCTCCTCTGGATTGATTTCTGCCTCTGGAACGTCTATTCCTGCCCCTTTGGGATCTTGTGGAGTCAGGAAAGGACCAATTTTGGCAGGCCAGTTCCTGCTAAACCTTGGGGGCTGAACCTGTAAGAAATCTTTAACTGTTTGTACAGATTTTGCCTTTTCTTCCATTTTCTTCATTACCTGCTGGGCAGGTGTACCAAATAAACTGGCCTTATCCATAGGAGCATCTAATAGTTTAGCTTTAACATGATCCGGTAAGACCTGCTCTTTCAACCATGCATGTCTTCTTATCACTGTGCCAGTCATGGCTGATCTAAATGAAGCCTCCAGTGCATCATAGCCACATTTTAAGGAATGGTTACTAACCTGTTGTATGTTATTTACCATTTCTAATACATATTTCTTATCTATAGAGTCATCAGAGGATAGCTTTTTAGTTAACTGATCAAGCATAAACTCTTGGTATTGTATCATGTGAAACTGACAGTTTAAAGCTCTAGCTGAGAGAGTAGCCGAAGTGTAAACTTTTTTGCCCCATCTGTCTAAAGACCTGGATTCCCTTTCTGAAGGTATAGGGTTTTTTGTTGTGGTCGAGGCTACTGCCTTAGGCCCCTGGGAAATAGTTTCGGGGTCCGCCAGTGGGGCCTTGTATAGGTGGTGATGAGTGTCTGGCACCCTGTAAAATCTATCAGGTTTGGCAGGGGCTGGAGGTAAAGAATCAGGAGCAGTGCAGACATCATTAAATGCATCATCCACAACAGGCAAAACAGGAGGAATAGCTAAGGGCCTATGTTGTGGTAAGTGCAGAAAAGTCCTAAGCCTTTTTCTTAAATCTGAGAAATCTTGTCCCTGCCATTGGAATTGCTCTCTCATGGCATGTAAGGTTTCCCCAAAGGAAAATTCCGCTGGTGGAGAGGCAGCTGGAATGGATTCTTCAGCATCAGAGTCTTCATAAGTAGAAAAAGGATCTTCTGGCTGTTCTGCAATGTCGGAATCATCCGCAGAATCATCAGAGGACACTGGCTCGGGGGGCTCTGTCCTAGGTCTCTTTTCTGGTGGTTGAGAGGCCCTGTCTGGGTGAGATTGGGATCCCCTAATTAAAGATATTAAATCTTCTGCCAGAGTAAGCATTTGTGAACTGGAAGCGGGCCTGTGTGAGGAAGGTTTAACAGGCACTGACTTAGCAGATTTGGCTGCTTTAGCCCTGGCAAAGGCCTTGATAGACATGGCTGCAGGGGGTCTAGCAGCACCACGTGCTGGGGTAGAGACATCCAAAGGGATGGTGTCAGATAACTCACTAGAAGCCACAGTTGTAGGCAAAATTTCTGAGGCCGATTCAGGTAAAGTAGCGGGAGCCTCAGTAGTAGTCATGGATTCGGCTGAAGATTGACCAGTTTTCTCGGTTTCGGCCGAAACCGAGACACTCGCGGCTTGCTTGACCGTGGTTTCGGCCGAAACCGCCGCTGAAAGTGTCGGTCTTTTCTTTGCGTTTTTGACAATTTGGGTAGTCGGAGGATCCGGCGGCATAATGTACGCAAAGTCTGAGCGAAAAACTGTTCAGCAAACTCCGACCCGACACCTTAGCGTTCGTCGGTTGAAGGAAGCTTACAGGCGAACAGGCTGCTACGTCGTGGTCTGGGCCTAAGCAAGGCAGACAGTAAGAGTGGAAATCTTTATGAGGTATTTGTTTCCCACAAGTTAAACAGTTATTGACTTTTTCTGACATCGGCTGAGGCAAGAAAGAGTCCCCAACGGGGTACTTAGCTTTTTAGAAGTCTTCGAAGTAGTATTTGGTAGTAGTAATCTCTGGATCTGACCGACCGGCACTTGCGAACAGCTTCTGCTTCGGGCGCCACGCGGCAAGAAAGACTGAGGAAAATGGCGTCGGCTGATGCCTTTATACCCGAAGACCAGCAGAGATGACGTCGGGTGGAGTGCGACATCAGCCGAAGCCGGACCCAGACTTTGGAATCCGGCCGACTGAAGGGCTGCCTGACGACAGGACAACCCAGTTGTTATGACTGCAGATGCATCCATGAAGGACATCCATAAACTGACAAAAATCCAATCTCACCCCATCTCAGTCGACAGAATTCATAGGGGTTATCTTGGACACAAAAAAAACTGCAGAGCTGCTATTCCAGAGCACAGAATTCTAAGGATAAAGCAACAACTAATTCCAATCCCTTCAAAGGAAAAATCGATGGCTCACTCAGTTCTACAGCTGTTGGGTTCCATGGCAGTCTCCATCACCATTGTTCCCCTGGCCAGCTTTTACATGAGGCTTCTACAATGGCTACTGCTCACCCAATGGTATCCTTTTCAGCATCCTCTTTCAGCCATGATTCGAGTAACCCACAGGTGCAAACAGGATTTAAATTGGTGGATGACACACAATCTCTCACAATGATCTCGCCCCTTCTCCCCCCAGCAATCCAAGGCCACAGTGACCATGGACACCTCCCTGATGGGGTAGGGGGGGCTATGTCAGGAGCAGATAGTCCAAGGCACTTGGTCCGAACTGGAGGCCCATCTGCATATAAATGTTCTAGAGCTGAGGGCGGTGCTTCTGGCGTTGCAAGTATTCCATCCCCTGCTGCCGTCTGGGACAATTCCAATTCAATCAGACAACATGGCGGTGGTCTGGTACATCAACAAGCAAGGTGGAACCAAATCTTACCCCCTTTGTTGAGAGGCCATGTGGATATGGCAATGGGCGATGGCTACCAACCATTTTCTTCTAGCAACGCACATTCCCGGGAGTTCCAACATGATAGCAGACAGACTCAGCAGGTGCATTCTTCAACCTCATGAGTGGTCCCTGAATCCCATGATAGGGTCAGAGATCTTTCACCCCTGGGCCCGTCCTTGCTGCAACCTCTTCGCATCCCCGACCAACTACAAATGCAGCAACTACTTCACCCTGATTCCCCCTCCAGGGCAGTCACACAGGGACGCTGTAGTCCACGATTGGCCCTCGGGTCTTCTTTACGCATTTTCACCCTTTCCCCTCATTCCCCAGTTTCTGAAGAAAGCCCGTCAGTTGAAGAGCAAGGTGATCCTCATAGCACCATATTGGCCTCAACAGATTTGGTTCCCCTTCCTTTGGCCTCACCTACTAGATCGACCATAGATTCTCCATCCAACCCCGGAGTTGATCTCACATCCACAGAACCTGATTCATCCCAACTTGAACAGCCTGAAGCTCACGGCTTGGCTACTCCAATTCCCTTGATTGCCAGGCAGAATGATCTTTCTTTACCAGTACATGATATTCTCATTGCTTCTCATAAGTCTTCCACTAGAATTACTTATCTGAGCAGGTGGAAAAGATGTACCCGTTGGCTGAAAGATAAACAAGTAGACCCCTTTTCAGCACCAGTGTCGATAATACTAGACTATCTGGCCGACCTTTTTCAGTTGGGTCTATCGGACTCTACCATTAGAGTTAATTTGGCTGCAATTTCTAATTTTCATGAGGGTGTCCAAGATTCCTCTCTTATATCCCATAAATTGTGCAAGGCCTTCATAAAAGGTGTGAATCATCTGAAGCCACCTTTTAGAGAACCTATTCAACCATGGGATTTATCATTAGTTCTACAAGCTCTGACAATGTCACCTTTTGAACCAGCCTCTTCTTGCGACCTCAAGTATTTGTCATGGAAAACCTTGTTTTTGGTCACCATTACTTCTGCCAGAAGTATTTCTGAGCTTCAAGCTTTATGTATCAAGAGTACATACTTGATTTTTCATAAAGATAGAGTGTCTCTGAGAACTAATCCATCATTTCTGCCTAAAGTGATCTCTGAAATGTCCATTAATCAAGACATTGAATTTCTACTTTTCTTTCCCAATCATTCAAACAGAGGAAATTATTGCCTACATACCCTAGATATCCACAGGCAAATCCGTTTTTACTTAAACAGGACTAAACCCTTTCGTAAATCTGACCAGTTATTTTTGGCATTTTCTGGACCTAGATTAGGATCTGCTGTTGCTAAGGTCACATTAGCAAGATGGTTGAAGGACTGTGTGACCTTCATTTATACACAACGTAATATCTCGTTGCCTACTACCATGAAAGCTCATTCAACAAGGTCGGTGGCAACTTCTGCTGCATTCTGTGCCAGAACTTCTTTACATGACATCTGTGCAGCTGCAACTTGAGCTACACCTCATACCTTCATCAATAATTACAAACTGGATTTGGCCTCCAGGGGAAGAGCATCTTTCGGTTCTATGGTGCTCAGGAATGTCCTTCCATGAAAGCCTCCCAGGAATAGAGGTAGCTGAGGACTCTGTCCCATGCGTAAGGAATGAACGATTATTAACAATATCAGATAAAGAAGTTATGTCTTACCATAACGTTCCATCTGCATTGTTGATCCTTGTTCACTCATTACGACCCTCCTTCCTTCCCCCTCCTGTGGTTTCTAGTGGATCTCACCATCTGGTTCTCTTAGATCATTTGACCTGAGGTAGCCTCTACCTTCTTTGACTTGTAAACTCAATCTGAGGTAACAGGGAGAGGGGGGTTGTGGGAAAGAGTTTAGCTTGAGAGTTTGAAGCTGGTGCGAGCTTGGAAAATGGCCGGCTGGGTTCCAAGGTCGGAACCGATACCCATGTGTAATGACTGAACGAGGATCAATAATACAGATGGAACATTATGGTAAGACATAACTTCTTTTTCTTTAAGCTCTCGTTTCAGCTAAGAGAGTGTCTGAGCTTTAGGCACTCATGGCATTTCCTCCCTTTTTAGTTTTTCATAGAGTCAGGGTGTCTCTTCGTACTAATCCTTCTTTTATGCCCAAGGTGGTCACTGAGTTGTACCTTAATCAGTCTGTTAATCTTCCAACTTTTTTTCCTTCTCAGCAGTCTGCCAGTGAGAAGGTGCTTCTCACCTTGGATTTGCATAGATAGCTCAGATTTTTGGATAAAACTAAGTTTTTTGAAAATCTGAGCAGCTTTTTGTTTCTTTTCATCGGAGGTCTTTCAGTTTGGGTATTTCTAAGCAAGCTATCTTTTCTTGGATTTCTAAGGCCATCTATTTTTGTTAATCTTTTCATGGTAAATGTCTTTCCTCATCAGTAAAGGCTCATTGGATCATATGAGGTTACTAGGCTATTGGCCCTGTGGCCCTTATATGCCTAGCCAAGAGTTTAGCCAGCACTCAAAGCTCCAAAGCAGGGACACAAGTGGAATTCCAGGGGTGTATTTCTGTTTCCCATCCAGTTATCCAGGTTGCGCTTAAAAAGGGATAATGAGGTACTCTGCTTGATGTGGAGAGGAATTCTATTCCACTGATGGGGGAGTCTCTGGAACACAAACCTGTCCTGCCAACAAGTCCTGTTGATATCACAGACCAGGTTGAGGTCACGCATATGGGTTGCTTGAGTGGAGCTTGTCTTACGGATATGCAGCAGTCCCATTAAGGCTGGGTCTGAGATTGCTTTGTATCACCTCTGAGGAGTCTGTATGAAACTGAGTAGAGGGACAGGGCATTTTAGCTTTTATGTGTAGGGTAGATGTTTGAGGCCCTGGATTCTCCTGGTGAGGAACCTCTTTGGTCTCTCCAGCTGCTGCATTTGCTTTGCAAGATACATGCCGAAGAGGGTGTTGTACTCAATAATTGGCCTTATAAGGGAAGAATACAGGGATGTTATGACCTCTTTGTCCCTGGATGAGATACCCTTACTTTTGAGGTGTGCCATGTAGAAAGCATCCCATACAACAGAAGCAACATGGTGGTCAAAAGTCAGGTTGCTATCAACCTGGGTGCCCAAATCCCTCACTACTGATTGTGTATTTAGGATGTTGTTATTAATGTTAATATGTGGAGACATCACTCTCCCCAAAGGGGACAATGATACATTTTTTGGCATTCAGCTTGAGGCCATGTTTCTGACACCAGTCATTTCTTTGGGTGAGACCCTCTTGGAGGACGTCTACATCACATGGGGAATTGACGATTGTGCCCAGCTTGCAGTCATCTGCAAACTTGGTCAGCCATAGCCCACTGGTTTTGGCCTGCACCTCAGAGGAGTACATCCTGAATAACAGAGGCCACAAGACTGATCCCTGGGGTACACCACTTGTTATGGGTCTAGTGCTTGAGGTGGCTACCCCTATTTTAATTAGATGGGTTCTATCAGTGAGCCAGTTTGCTACCCAGCTGCTAACATGGATTGATGTCTAGCTGAGAGAGTTTATCTATTATGCCCACGTGGGAATAGTGTTGAAGGCTTTGGCCAGGTCAAGGTAGGCGATGTGCACCATCTTCCTCTCATCCATGGCTTTGGTGACTGTCTCAAAGAAGTTGACCAGATTTAACAGACATGAACTCCTCTTGACAAAGCCAAACTGTGTGGGGTTGAGTGTTTGGAGGCTGCCATTGTCCCTATTAATGAGGTCCATGATAATCTGTTCCATGGCTTTGCAGATCAAGCTAGTTAGGCTGATGGGTCTATAATTTCACAGATCAGTGGATGCTCCACCTTTGTGTAAAGGGATGACAGTGGCTGTCCTCCACTCAGCTGGGACAATGCCAGTACTCAGGCTTTGGTTGAATATGGTACCTAATGGTGCTGCAAGTTCATGCCTGCGTTCATGTAAGATGCAGCCTGAGATGTTATCGGGTCCCATGGAGGCTGTATTTTTTTGCCTTTGAGAGGGCAGTGATGCCCTGTTCCCTAGAGATAAGGGGTGGGGAGCAGGTACTGGAGATGTCCTGATTTACTGATGGGGGGGGACAGAGGGGAGAAGTTTTTACTGAATCTGCCAGCCAATTGATTGGCTATATCTACAGCATCTGTGTATGTGGTGTCCTTGACCACCAGTTCTGAACAGATCTGGGTGCTTCCTTTAAGATATCGGACATATGTGAAAAAGGCCTTATGATTGTCTCTAGTAGATGTGGCCAATTTGACCTCGAAGTTGGCTTTAGAGGATTTCACTAGTGCTCTTATTTGCTTGCTCAGGTTAAGGCGAGATTGCTTCCAATTGGGCACCTGCTCCTTCCTGGTCCTGGACAGCAATTTTTTTTTCCTTTTGTTATATAGTTTATTTATTGCAGATTTCCCCAGGCAGGTTTACTCTTCCTTGCGGAGAATGATTTTGTCCTGTCAGGTATTCCTGATTCCATGCATCTATATAAATGCTCATATAGTAGTTTGATGCATATTTGGACATTGGTGCCAGTTCCTACAGTGGGGGACGGGGCTGTGAAGCTGTTTATACCATCCCTCAGGAGTTTGTTATCAGCTTTGGAGAAGTTTTTTTGTTTGATCCTAGCTAGAGGGGGTCAGTGGAAATGGTGACTTCAAAGGTGACTGCTTTATGATCGGATCTTACCAGGGAGGATGATACTGTAGGGGTGCTGCAGTGGTTACTCATGTTGGTTAATACCAAGTCCAAGATATTATCACCTCTTGTGGGGGTATCGACTAGCTGTTCCAAGGCATTTGCATTAATAAAATCGAGGAATCTCTGGGCATTTGTGTTCTGGCATGAGTAATTTTCAAGTCTATGGTTAGGTCATTAAAGTCACCCAGGATCAGGGTAAAGGGTTGAATCTTGATAGATTTGAAGAGGTCATTATTCCAGGTCGGCACTTCTTCTGGTGCTTTTTTCCAGGGGCTGGATACCAATTCCATCCCTGAGGCTGCTGCTTGGTTTTCTGTTCTTTCCTTCACTAAGCATTACAAGTTGGATGTTATTTCCAGGTCCAGAGCTGGCTTTGCCAGGGCTATCCTGCATGGGTTTCTGGAGGGCTTTTCAGTGCCTTCCTCTTAAGCTGGTGTACTCTCCCTTCAGTTGTGACTATTGCAACAATGATATGGAAAGAGACAGTACAGTTGTGTAAAATCTTACCATAACAGTACACGTCATTTTCTTCACTGTTGCAGTATTTGCTCCCTCAATCCTGCCTCCTCTGCTCTAGCCTGTTCTATCTCACTGCCCTGGCCGTGGGGCTCTTATCCTCTTTCTCCTTCTGAATGTACATGCCTCCTCCTTGTCCATAGAGACATTTTTCCTCCTTGGGGTTTTTCAGTTCTGAGTATGTGCTTCCATAGATCACTTTTATGCTCTTCACCTTGCACAGGGACCGTACATGTGATGTACGGCACCTGTAAGTACTTTAGAAAAGGCTTTGGTATACAGGACAGATGTTAGGCTATTCTTACAGGAGATCCCTTCAGTTATGGTAACTGCAACAGTGAAGAGAAGGACATCTACTGTTAAGATTTTACACAACTCTAATTGTTTGTAGCTTTTCACATCAGCTAAGAGTTGCAAGCCTTATGTAACTCTCCATGTTTAATTTTTCATAAGGCAGAGTTTCCCACCAGACTAATCCATCTTTCCTTCCCAAGGTAGCCTCTGAAACTTCTTTGGAACAAGCTATCCATTTGCCAGCCTTCTTCACAAATATCTCCTTCACTTATTGGATGTTCGCAATCTAATTATTTGCATTGTACAAAGGACTTTAAGAAATGTGATCACTGTTTCTTTTCTTTCCCAAGGCAAAACTAGATTTCACAGTATCTAAGCTTGCAATTAGACTATTTAAGGCTTTGTCCAGGTGGCTATCTGACTGCAGTACCTTTGTTTACAGAGCTATTTACTATTTGCCCTTTAAGACAAAAGCACAGTCTACAAGAGTGATTGCTACTTCTACATTCTTTAGCAATGTCCCTGTTGACATTGTTTGTGCACATGGTCAACAGTTCATACTTTTGTCTTGTATCACAAGCTCAACCTGCAGTCCAGGCCCAGAGCACCCTTTTGTTCATCTGGACCCCTGCGTGTACTGCATCTGACTTGGATCCAGAGCTGGTACCTTTACAATTTTCATTCGTGGAGCTCTGCCTCCTCAACCCATTATGCCCTGCCCTAACAATATCTCTTTAGATCTCTTTTGTCACCCTCGCCATCAGACATGGACTGGCAAGCTGTACAGTTAAGTGTCTTATTTTCTTTATTATTGTAGTTGTTTATTTATTGCCTCTACTATATTGATTATGTTTTACACTAGTAAATAGTTTGGCTACTTGGCCTGTTTGTTTAGGCTGATTGTCAGCTAGACAATTTAGTGAGTATCTTGTGAGTGACTATGCCACAGTTATTCTATTTCCCCCCTTTTACCTTACTCCCCATAAAATCTTTGTCTGTTTATAGGTGATAAGTTTGTATACTTTTGTGGTTTGCAGTTGGAATTATAGTACTTCTCCTGTGCATTTTTGCTGTTGTTGGTTTTCTTGTTGTCTGTTTTTCTCCTAGTACCTAATGCAAACTGCTGCTGAGAGGTTTAAGAAGTGCATCGAGTGTGGGCACAAATTGCCCCACAAGATAGGCATGACAAGTGTGTCTACTGCTTGGCTATTGCACATCTAAATGTGGAGTGCCAGTGTTGCACTGCTTCTGGTGACAGAACCCTTGTTGACAGAAAAGCTAAACTTGTTTTGGAAGATATGCTCCTACCATATTCTGTTACTCTAGTGTCTGCTTCTCTGTCTTCCAAGTTAGATAGAAAACCTGAGAAGAGGGATGAGAAAGAAAAGTGGAAATCTGTTAAGGATAGTTTAGAAATAAAAGAGAAGGATGAATGCAAATGTCTCTCTTCCTGTTCAGATAATTAGCTGAGTCCAAAGGGAGACTGGCATTTAGCTCTGACAAAATCCATGTATTCAGTGCCACATTAGCAGTAATAACCGGAGGTCATAGTTCTGCACTTGGAGTTGTCAGGCTTCCCGATCCTTACTATCTCTAGCCCATTCCTCTTGGCTCATCCTTTCTCAGCCAGGCTTCACTTTCCCATTTATCCCTGTTACCCTGGCTGAGTTCTTGCTATAACTGTCCCCTACCCGAATCCATACAGCTCCCTTTTAGGTCCCAGAACTGGATCCACCAGTTAAAGTGTCAAAGCCAGCATCCACGGCTTCATCCACTTCAGGTAGATCAGTCAGGAGACTTAAGCATTCAAATTTAGAGTAGCTGATATGATTCATTCTCCAAGCACACCTAAGGATCCTTGGGTCCTCATCTGGTTACAGTGGTGCCTTCAGTTCTGTCCCTTTCTCTTCTTCCCTGGGCACATCCTTTGGTGCTAGAGCTCACTGATATGATTGTCCAGCTTCTTTCTTCTGTGATGACACTGACTGCTTGGATGCATTAGACTCGAATACCATCCTTGATGTTGTTGACTCCAGCCTTGTTAGAGCCAGGTGTGTCTCGGAGCCAAGGTGCTGGGGTCAGTGCTCCCTGATTGGCTTGACTTGCACATTTTCAGAGTTATCCTTTAATCTGGAGTGTTATCCTTTCATTTGGGGTGTTCTGACTTAGCTTAGATCTCAGTGATTGAATTTGACCTGATTGGTGCAGGATACTGGTCTCTTAGTCTGGCTTCTGTATCTGCTTTCAAAGTTGTGGAGAGGATCGTGGCTTATTCTGAGGCAGGTGCCCCGGTAGCTGGGTTGGATCTGTCCTGACCTCTTCCTGAAGCTGTTTTCCTCAGAGTATCATCAGCTTGCTCAGGGACAGCTTGCACATCAAGGCCTCAACTCTCCCCTTCATTATAGGGTCCCCTGCCTCTTGGTGTCCCCTCCCAATTTTCCCCAGGGAGGCACACACTAAAAGCAAATACAAAGAAGAAGATGAAGCATTTAGACCCGCTGGAAAAATCTCTCACACAGGATGCTGACCTGACCCAAGTCTTCCTATACAAACAAAAGGGTTAAAAGGTCACAGAGGCAGACCATTCAGTAAAAACTGCAAGAAAAACCCAGGTAAGCTAGAGTTTCACTGTGTGATACCAAAAACCACCTGTAATGGAGGCCCATGGGATATATGGAATTGACCACTTAAGGAAATCATGTGTTTGATGTATGTAGCTTTTGAATGTCCATGAATTTTTTTTTTTTTTTTTTTTTACTTTTTAAGTCTTTATGGTTACATTCAGGCCAGTAAAGCTAAACCCCAGTAGCTGTGGACATGCATGTTGCAGCCTTTTTAATTGACCTCATCAGCACAGCATAAGTGGATAGTTCAGCTGTACTTCAGAAACACAGGGTCTTTAAATTCAACTGATGCCAGTAAATATATAGGTGTCTGCACAATATCCCAACTAGTGTCCAAAGCAAAGGATAGCAGTGTTGCACATACAAACATTCAGTAAAAACTGCAAGTTGTCTGATCTGACTGGTTCAACCTGTGGGTCTGTGGATCTAATACTGGCCAAATCCATCAGGTTTCAAACTTGCGTGGCTCTGCCTCCCTCACCCACAACGTTCTGCTCCTCACCCTGATCTTCAGATCTAGTTTACTGCCATTCCAGTCAGCAGCTCAATCTTGACTACGCTTGGTGTATCCTTTGCCGTAACCTAGTGTAATGTTTTTTTTGGTTTGATATTTCTTCTTCCCTTACCCTGGTATACAGTTAGTGTAGTTTTGTGTATATGAGTTAGATAGTTAGGTAGGTTTGTTGACTACTTTTTAACTGTGTTTGTCATCCATTTGGACTTCATGCCTTCTGGTGGGCTTGATTTTCCATTAATATTAGCTAGTGTGTGTTAACTCTTTTCCTGTTGTTGTTGGGATAGGAATTTTTATCAGTAGGTTTTCTTGTCTGTTTTATCTTTTTTTTGTCTAGTTATGGATAAGGGCATTAAGATGTGTGGCCTGTGTGCCCAAGTTGCCTTCACAGGACACACATCTTAAATGTGTTTATTGCCTGGAAGTATCATATATGAACTCTGGGTGCACTATCTGTGAAGGGTTTGAATGCAGGGCCATCAATAAACATCAATAAAAAACGTTTTCAGTATTTTTATCCAGATCTTCATTGGATGATATTTGTGCAGCTGCAAATATGGCTAATCCTCATACCTTTATTGCTCATTACAAATTGGATCTGTTCTCTAGTGGAAGAGCAGCCTTTGGCTCAGTGGTGCTCAGGAATATCCTTCCTTAGAGTCCTCACAGGATTTTAGGTAAAAGGGGATTCTGTCCTATTTGTTGAGGAAGAATGAAAATGACAACATCAGATAAAGTTAATGTAATCACCATAACATTCCATCTGTGTTGCCCATTTTCATTCTTCTTCAACGGTCTTCCCTCCAACCTCTTACCCTTTTGACTTCTGGAAGGACTGGAAGATGCTGAATGAACCAATGTTCCTTTATTTGAGCTCCAGATGTTAATTCTTCTTCTTTTATGTCATACAGGGTTGAAGGGCAGCAAACATGATCTGAGGATGTTAGGGGACTAATGTGTTATGGGTAAGGTAGGAGCTTAAGAGTTTCAGTGTTCCACAAGCTGGAGAAAGAGACCAAGTCAGATCCGAACCCATTTGTTAAGGAAGAATGAAAATGGGCAACACAGATGGAATTTTATGGTGAGTAAATAACTTCTTTTTCAGGTAAAGTACAGGTGTGCAATGTCAATAGGAAAATACATTTTAAAAGAGGCAATTTTAATACACTGCATTGGCATATTCCGTGTTTATGATTTTGGAGGAGAAGAGAATGTTTTGAATGGTTTAGGGCCATTTGGAGGTTAAATTTTAATCCCATTAAAAAGAGGGATAGTGTGCAAAGTGGAGGATAAGGAGAATTAATTATGGGGAGGTGCAAGGCATGGTGTGTTACTGAAAAATAAAAGGAGGTAAATTTATGGTAGAAGGGTTAATTAAATTAGAGAACACTTTCACCAAAAAGTAGATAGAAAGCAAAGTATAGAGAGAAAAAAGTTCAAAGGTTGGTGTGATATAAGGTGATTGTAATAAAATATAGCTAAGGCAAGATATTAAAGAAAGAAGAAGGGTTAATACAGATGACAGCACATCATTTTGTGTGGAGGTTGCCACATGAACATTTCACAGTAAAGAAGCAGATGAAATATAAAGCAGAAGAATATGTTTATTCAGGAATAAGATGTAATAGACAAATAGACACTTGAGAGATGTTAAAGACAAAAGACTAGACATGAAATGTTGCTAAATATGATTAGAAATGTAAGCAATATACTGGAATGCTTTAAGAGAAATATATGAGAAAAGGATGAGGTGTGTGGAAAGAATTTGGTTGATGTTATCACAATGGAGCCTTAACAAAGAGGGGATAGAAAACAGTGCATGATGCACACCAGGAGATATGATGGCATTATTAAAAAAATATAATATAATATAATATAATATAATATAATATAATATAATATACCTTCAAAGATAGGGAGGAAGCAAAGGGAGGGCATGACAGAAGCCTCACTAGACACCTTTCAGTCATACCTCTCAACTGTCCAGATTTTCGCAGAATGTCCAGATTTTTTACTCATATTTTTGGTCTGCTCCTCATAAAATTTGTGATTTTCTGGCAAATCATTGGGATGATCTGAGGACTGAAGTCACTAAATAATGATATACATTTGTGTTTCAGACTTCATATCCTTCAGAAAAATACATGCTAAGACAAATCCTGTTGTTCTAGCAACTTTATAAGTTTATAAGAGCAATATTTAAAATCTGTCCCTATTTTTGGGCCTCAGTCCCCCCATTCTGTCAAGCTTTGTCCAGATTTTTTGCAGTAAGAGGTTGAGAAGTATGCTTTCAGTTACAACAACTAAATTGACAAAGACCTGAACCATCTCCTTTATGTCGACCATTAGATGATCTGTATGGTCCTGCTGGTCTGTATCTACTGCTAGGTTTTATGTTTCTGTGTGCTTTATAGTCCTACTGTGACAGTTACAGTTTTACATTTCTACTTTCATCCTTTCTAGTACATGCTGTATTTACCTATTTTCTTATATTTTTCTCTGTCATAGGACTCAAGTTTCTTTTACACCACACTTTTCCATGAGTTTTGAACATTTGCTTAGGTGAGTATTTGTTTACTTTATTGTCTATTCTGTACTTGTTCCTATTCATTATCTGTTTAGTTACACATTTTATTTACTGTTTCATTTTATGGGAACCCATCAAGTCAGACAATGCATTACCTACTTTGGATTATTAGAATGTTACTGTTTATTCAGCTGTTAGATCTCCTTTTGCCACATTTCTCCCATTTCTGAGAACTTCTGAACCAGTACTTCTCTATGAATTCCCATTCACATTAAGCTGTATGCTTTGCATGGGATAAATACACAATTTGTTGATTTTTGTCTTTTGTATTTACTAATGAACTTTGAACTGTCTGTTATGACCAGGATTGCTGACCAGAATGAGTAGTGAAGCTGGGTTGTCATACTCTGTGTTTGCAATATGACCCCCCCCCCCCATAATGTACTGTCATACTTTTTTCTAGGATTCGTTTCAACCTTGTGTGATATTTGTTGTCCAGTATACCCCTGTCTTACATACTGTTAAATTACATGCTTTATGTCTGCTGTCCTTCCCTCCTCCCATTAATGTTAACATCATACTTTATGGCTAGTCCACTTCACCTCTCACAATGATAATGTAGATCCATCATGTCCTGTCTCACCTCCCATAATGTTTAGGAACATGCTTTATGTCTTGCATCCTGCCCCACCTCCCATTAATGATAAATTGCATATGTTATGTCTAGTCCCCCTCCACTTCCTAATAATGCTAAACTGCATGCTCTTTGACTAGTGCCCTGTCCCACTTCCCATAATGATAATGATAATTACATGCTTTATGTAATGCCCTGCCTTATCTCCCAGTAATGCTAAACTGGATGCGTCATGTCTGTTTCTCTTCCCCCTCCCATAATTTTAAATTACATTATTTGTCTAGTGCCATCTTTCATAAAATTTGACTACATACTTTTTTGTCAGACCCTCCTACCATAATTGTAGACCATATGCTTTATGTCCAATGCTGCCTGTCACCTGGTATAATGCTAAAACTACATGCATTTCATGCCTTCTTTACTCTGTGACAGTTAGTGCAGAGGATTAAGGCTGTGAGTTGTTGATGTGCTGCTTCTTGTAGCCCAGGGTTTGATTACCTCAGCCATTTGTCTGCTTTGTGATTCTGAGAAAGTTACTTAACCAGACATTTTTCTGAGGCATTTGGGAAATTGAGCAAGGCTTCTTAGTGGTCTCCTAGGCAATATGTTTAGTAACTCAATATAAACCTATGTCTAGTGCTCCTCCTACCTCCCATAATGGTAGACTTGATGCTTTATGTAGTGCTTCCCCACCTCCCATATTGTTAAATTATGTGTTGTATGTGTAGTGCTTGTCTTATATTCCCTCCTGCTGGACTTTTAACTCATATAGGTCATCTTGTTTCTTTAACGTTAGACAGATAATCATTGTCCAAGGGCACCTCCCTCCCAGTTTACATAACACTGGAATATTTTCTCATTGTATAAGATCTGTTATGCTAGCAAATAACCATTGTCCTAAGGCACCACTCTCCCACTTCCTGTAATGTTGGACTCTTTGTCCATTGTAAAAGTTTCCTGTCCCTTCTCCTGTAATGTTAGTTATATACTCATTGGCCAAGGACCACACCATTACACCCCCCCACACACACATGTAGATAAGCACTGTATGTTTTCCATCAACATTCCCTTCATTTCAGTGGATTGGTACTTTGCATGATCACTCTATTACACAGCACCTATATGTGCTACATCACAGTGACTCATATACATGGTGGTTATGTGGCTGTTTTGCATGTATGTTTCATAGCTCTGTATTTCTAGTGTGCTATGTGCTTAGTGCAACCCTGTGGTCTGCAAAGCATGATAGGTGATACTTACTCCATTTCACAGTCTGTAAGACACCTCCATAGTGTTAGATATAGTAATTTATGGTTTGTGTCCTGCCACTTACTGACCCAGCAGGTACTGCAGAGAGAGGCAGGGATGTGCCTGAGGCATGGTGACCGCTCTGCATGCCAGGTATATACTTTCTTGAGTATCTGAGTTCACCTTTTAGCTATTTGTATCAATATTATAGTGTATAACTGGCTGCAAAACCATAGGACTCCTCTTTTATAACTAGGAGTACCATACCATAAGGTTTATTAAAATTCAGGTATGTTATACAGGATTGCATAGTGCAAACTGTTATGGAAATTTCAAAATTAATTAAATAAATAAACAGTCTTGATAGAGTTTTAACATTTATTAGAAATCACACATGTGTGGGAGACAGAACCAGAGTCAATAATGTCTCCACGAATAAACAAATTCAGGCATTTTTATAAGAAAATACAAGTGAAAATAACAAGTGTTACCTATCAGACCTGTGCCAGTTATCCAATAAAAAGTTGTTTACTACCAATATCTCTAAATGTAGTTATTCATAAGAACACTACTAAATATCTAAAATGAAATACATCAATGTCCTAAAAATAAGTTAGTTAAAACATCCTTTTCCCAATTCAGCATTAGTAATATTACAATGGTCAGACTGCAGATGAGAAGCTAGAAGGAATGCAGTCTTAAGCAGCCTAGCTGATACATTTTAATCTGTTCACATGTTCCAGCTATCAAGCAGTTTCAGCAAAATACATAAACATGCACAGACCATAATATGTATAAAAGAATCTGCTGATATGGTTAAAAGTTTGCACTGACCACATACTCTTTCTTCTGACATGCTCAGTTCATTCTACACCAAGTGTTTCAACTTTTTTATCTTCCAAAATCCCCCCTTTTAAACATTTTCATTCTTTGCAAATACTTTGTTGTACATTTTCCCAAAAATCTTTAAATACCAATTCGTATTCCTGACGCACACTTTCTTCTTCTTTTGGTAGAACTTCAACATACAAATGTTGCATTTGAGAGACTTTTCTTGCAGATATGTGTTTTATTATAAGCAGTTTAACTAAAAGCAATAATAAGAAGGTTGCAAAAACAATGCTAAAAACAAACATAATGAACTTATTCTGCCTCCCCTGGCTGTGCATAGCAAGTATAATCTAATCTATAGCAAGATGTATTGAGAAGTTTACTCACCACCACAGATAGTGTTAGCAGACAGTGACTCAATCGAAATGACACCCGTGGAGACCGTTAAATAGTTTAATTTCCAAACTGTGCAGAACTTAATACAATAAATCATTCCAAATAGGTCAAATAATGATGCTTTGACACACTCCAACAATAGACACGTGGCTGCAATGGAGTCTAACACACAACTGAAGAAAATGGGGAGAAGGGTGGAGTTAGTTAACAAAGCTAGGCTACAGGAAAACAGCTAGGACAAAATGCAAAAAAGGCAATTTCTTAGCTGAACAGCAAATACACAAGCATGTGTAACATGACACTCCCTGCCTGAAATCTTTAGATTTCACCAAACAACAATAACAATAAACATTAAGTCCATGATATATTTGGGACCACTTATCCTCTGGAACCTGAAAAACAAGAGGGAGGGGAGAACAAGAGGATAATGCAAACATCATAATGAATTCTTGCTGTTGCCGATGCATCTGAAGACCTGGGCAAGCAGGAATGGGAACAGATAAAAGGTCAGGTAGCAAAATCTGATAATGCATTCTCATGCTTGGAAAGAAGTAACACCAGATCGGTGACAGGTCTGAAGAAAAGTTGTGCTGAACCTTTCTTAATTACCTTGACCTCAACCTTCCGAACCTTTCCATCATTACTGGGCATAGTTTGTGTAAAGAGTCCCATGGGCCAGTGGTTATGATGAGCAGCTTTGTCTTTAAGAACCATATCACCTACTCTTAAATTCGGCTTATCGACTTGCCATTTACTGCGACCTTGAAGAGTGGAAAGGTATTCCTTCTTCCAGTGACTCCAGAACACATTAACAAGGTGTTGAAATTGTTTCCATTGTTGTCTATGAATATTAAAGCAGTCAAGGTCCCCTGGAGGGCCAGGCACTACCCTAATTTTCTGAGTAAGCAGAGTAGCTGGAGTGAGCAACAATGGAGAATCTGGATCTGTAGACACTGGAACTAGAGGTGTGGTGTTGATTATGGCAGAGACCTCTGCCAGAAGGATAGTTAACATCTCGTGAGTGAGTTGGGAAGATGTGAGACTGAGCAGCATAGAATCTAGGATCCTTCGAGTGATCCCAATCATGTGTTCCCAAGAACCTCCTATGTAAGACAAATGAGGAGGATTGAACTTCTAGTCACACCCTTTGCTAATTAAGAATTTCCTTACTTCCAAATCATTGTTTGCCCCTGTGAAGTTGGTTTCCGCAGTCTAGTCTTAGGAGCTTTACTGGCCCTCTTATAGAGAGAAATCTTCTGAAGGCATTAATAAACACAAAGTCTCCATAGATTCTATGACTTCAATGTGCACAGCACGAATGCTGAGACAAGTAAACAGTATGGCCCAACGTTTGTTGCTAGCAACTCCGTGATGAGTGCTATGAGTTGCTACAGACCAGGGGCCAAAAACATCCATGCCAACATAAGTAAAGGGTGGATATGTGCTCAGTCTGTCAGGTGGGAGATTTGTCATCTGTTGTCGCTGGAGTCTCCCTCTCAGTTTTTGATATTTGACACATTTATGAAGTATGGAGGATATATGCCTTCTAGCACCAACAATCCACAAACCTGTGGATTGAATAGCACCTTCAGTGAAATGCCGACCTTGGTGCTGAACTTGCTCGTGGTAATGTCTTACCAGTAAAGTTGCAATGTGATGTTGGCCTGGAAATGACAGGATATTGTTCTATATCACTGAGATCAGCCCTTCCCAAGTGAACTCTAACTCGGAGAATGTCCTGGTTGTCAATTATTGGGTTTAGTTTATATAGAGAGCTACCTTTGGAAAGACTGAGTCCCTTTGAGATGCTGTGGATTTCCTGAGAGTACACCTCATGTTAAACACTTCAGATAATTGTTTGCTCCGTTTGAGAGACTTCATTGATGGAGGGATGTTCTTTACATATGTGCCACCCATGACAGGCTTTAGGATTGTTGTTTTTGTTTACAAATAGGTGACCAACATGAATAAGTTGTGAAATGGCATGTAAAACAAATGACCACCTGGAGAATCATTTAAAACTATGAGAACTCACCCCCACTCTAGATTTCAAGTGGTAAGGGTAATGATGGTAGGTCTGATTTCTTTGTTGGAATCAGGGTTTACCAGTTCAAAGTTGGAATCAACATGGTTTGTAATAGGAGAAGAAATCCTGGGGGAGATGTCCAAGAAATGTCCTGAAAGGCAGATGCAGATACAGTAAGGGTCCCATGATCATCAGGGTTGATGTCAGTAGGAAGGTAGTGCCATTGGTTGAGAGCAGAAAACTTCCTAATGCATTTCACCCTATTACTGACATACACATAGAACTGTCTTGTTTGGTTGTGTATGTATCCAAGGACTATTTTACTGTCTGTGTAGAAGTCAAAAGAATGAATTTTCATGTCCATTTCAAGATTTATAAGCTCAGCAATTTCAATGGCTAACACCGCTGCACAAAGTTCGAGTTTTGGCATGGTATGAGCAGGTCCCAATAGTTATGTTTCCATCTAATCCTATAACTCTGAGATAGGCCACAGCAGCTATAGCTTCAATGGAAGCATTAGAGAAGACGTGAATCTCTCTTTTGATAGCATTGATACTTCCTATAGGGGTGTAGCAGTATGGTATGTGAAATTTCTTCAAGACATTCAGGGAATCTTTCCATGTTTCCCATCTTCATTGTTTTTCTCTGGGGAGAGGAGTATCCCAATCCACATGTTCAGAAGTGGGCTGTCTTAATAGTATCTTGCCCTGAATGGTAAAGGGTGCTATGAAGCTCGGTGGATCGTAGATGCTGTTTACTACAGACAAAACTCCACATTTGGTGAAAGGCTTGCCACAAGCTAACACTTCAAATATGAATGAGTCTTGCTTGACATTCCAAAGCAGCCTGAGGCTGCATTGCATGAGGGTAATATTTGACCCTAGTTCAAAATTCTTTAGACTGTCAGCATGGTACTCAGAATGAAAGGCTCCATTTACCTTGATGCTGTTGGAGACTATCTTGTGAAATCTGAGATTAGATACAGCCAGCACATCTTGAGTTCTGGCAATGAGATTGATCGCTTCTTCCTCTGTGGGAAGGGATTTAAGCCATCATTTACATAAATGTTTCTTTCAACAAACTGACATGTATCAGACCCAAATTCCCTTTCACCTTCTTGGGCAGTTTGTCTCAACCCGTATATTGTGACTGCAGGAGATGGGATGTTACCAAACACATATACGTTCATCTGATAGTCTATGACCTTGTCATTGACATCATTATTGCGGTACCACTGAAATCTGAGGTAGTTTCTGTTGTCTTCATGAACAATGAAACAATGGAACATTTGTTGGATGTCAGCCATTACCGCAATCAATTCTTGTCTGAAACGGATCAAGACTCCAATTAGGTTATTGTTCAGATTAGGCCCTGAGAGAAGGACATTAAGAGAAACACCTTCATGACGAGCACATGAGTCAAGACTACTCTGATTTGGTCTGGCTTGTGAGGGTGATACAAACCAAAACAAGGATGATACCAACATTCTTCCCCTTCCTTTAGGGGAGGTGCAGGTTCAGTATGATCTCTATCAAACACCTTCTGCATGACATCAACAAAGTACTTTTTCATTGCAGATTTCCAGTTTAGGGTGCATTCCAGTGAAATAATCTGTAACTCTGCAAGCTGCTTATTGTTTGGCAATTTCATTCCTGGGGTACGGAATGGTAAGAGTGCCACCCAGCTGTTGGAGTTTTCCTGATAGAATTCTTCACTCATAATTTTCAAGAATTCCTTTTCTCTCCTTGTGGCCACCAACTGATCATCTTCACTAGTGGTATCAAACACTTTAATGCCAAGATTATAATCCCAGGAGTCTAAGCCATAGTTGTAGCCTTGGATAACTTGTTGTGGCTTACCATTACTGAATAACCTTTTTTTTATACAGTAATGGTGAGGACAGGGTTCAAAACAAGTATTGCGTCCATTTGGCAGAACATGCATCTTGAAAGAAGTAACCCTGTTAGGTTTCCTGACCTTATCTAAACAGACATTACCTATGACAACCCAACCTAGGTACAAGTGTTGGGCATATGGAGCATTGTTTGGGCCATTGATATATTCATGTATTTTGTGCACTGTCAGTATGTCTCTACCAAGGAGTACCAGGATTTCAGCATCTTTATTAAGAGGTGGTATTTGGCCAGATATGACCTTCAAGTGAGGGTGACAAAAAGCTTCTGAGGTGGGGATCTCTTGCCTGTTGGTTGGAATCTGGTTGCACTCGATGAGCGTGGGCAGTGGAATTTCTAGATTGCCATTGAGAGGAGCCACTATAAGACCGCTAGCTCTCCTGCCGGAGACTTCTATAATGTCAGTACAATTGCCCAGAGTGTAAGGCAGGACATCCCCTGTTATGTTGAGCAGGTCAAAGAACTCTGATCTTGCAAAAGATCGATTACTTTGTTTGTCGAGAATAGTGTACAGTCTTACGTCTCTTTCAGGATGATCCTTGTGGTATATACGGACCAAGCATATTTTTGCACAAGATTTGTCACTGAGTCTTTCTCCACAGACTTCAGTACATGTGGCAGGAACTGGAGTAGGGGCCACTGTTTGTTTTACATTCTCCCCACCTTGCTTTGCCTCGAGAGGGTTAACTGTGGATGGGATAGAAGTATGTTGAAATTGATTAAGTGCTTGTACATGATCATCACTGTCACATTCCATGCACTTGATAATGGCTTTACAGTCCTTAGCAACATGCTCGGTAGAAGCACAGCATTTAAAACATACCCCAGATTTCTTAAGAAGTTCCTTGTCTTCTTGCAGGGTTTCTTTTTTCTGAAGCCAATACATTTTCTGAGTGGGTGAGGTTTGTTATGTGTGGGGCATTGGTGATTTGGGTTTTTGATTTTCTTGCTTTGGTCAGCCTTGTTGGGAACTGTAGGAGGTATATTTAAGACATCAGTCCATTTAACTGAGACCAGACCTCTGCAGTCAATGTATGAGCTGCACAAGTTTGTAGGCTTAGAACAGTGGGTGGACCTGGAGTGTGGGACTCTCCAAAGGAGAAGCTTGGGTCATTATTTGTCTCTGCAATTTTCCTGATGAATTTGCAGAAGAAGGAAAATGCAGGAGAGGAGATTCTGTTTGCCTCCTTGTACTTTGATCCTACTGTTGTCCATTTTCCTTTGATATCATATGGGAGCTTTGAAACTATCGGGTTAACCCCAGGAGCAGTGTCCAGATAACTGAGGCCTGGAAAGTGTGTGCCTTCCTTGGTTGGCTGAAGTTCAGAAAGGAGGTCACTAAGCTCTTGAAACTTTAGATTGTTCTTGCCAGATATCTTTGGGAAACTTTGCAGCCTCTTGAATAAATCATCCTCAATGACTTCAAGGCTGCCAAAGCTGCATTCCAGTCTGTCCCACGCAGCATTAAGACCCACAGCTGAGTTAGAAATATGAACAACCTTGAGAAGCTTAATACATTAAGGGGAGCTGGGGCCAAGCCACCTAATGAGCAAATCTAGTTCTTTGGTAGCTGTAATGTCCAGATCACCAACTGCAGACTTAAAGGTGTATTTCCAGCCTCTGTAGTTCTCAGGTCTGTCATCAAACTGTGTTAGGTCAGTTTTGATAAGATCTTTGCGAAGCATGTACTTTACAACCTGTGACACTTTTGCGTCTTCAGACTTTAAGTGAGGAGTTGTTGGCTGAACAGTGTTGGTCACGTTAACAGTGGCATCATTGCTGAATGACATTGGGACATACGGTGGTGCAAGGAGTTCATGAGAGCAGGAGCTTGCAATGGTGCAGAGGTTCAGCTGACAGAAGGTTGGTGACTACCACCATAATGGGGTAGGTTAGCTTGAGCAGGGCTAGGTGCATTGTACTGACCTTGGTTGAGAGGTACTGTAGCAGTAGTCACTGGGAGTAATATTTCTAAGGAAGTGTCTCTGGCTTCAGGAGCATCGGATAAGATGGAATGCTTGCTGTTCTGGTCAAAGACATAATCTGTAGTGCATTTAAAATAACTCTCTGTGACCACTAGACCTATGCTGTCTCTGTCACACCCATTAGCAGCTTGCTCTAGAACTCTTAACCTTGCCATAGCTGTGGCATGTTCTCACTGTTTTTCTAAGGCCTCTATTTCAGCCCTTTTGTGGATAGCTTCAGCCTGCCTTTCTGCTTCTCTTTCTGCTTTTTCATGTGCAGCTTCTGCCTATCTTTCTTCTTTTTTGTGTGCAGTTTCTTCCTCTCTTTTTGCTTCTCTATGTGCAGTTTCCACCTCTAATTGAACTTTCCTTTCTATGAAGGCTGTCTGAATCTTAGCAGCTTCTGCATCAGCACGGGCTTTGATAAGTTGTTCACTGACCGTTGAAGATCTATACTGTTAAGACCTACTAGATCTGGTGGAGTGTCTGCTAGATGCAGAGCGATGGGATCTGGATTCATGGAGTTGTGTAATTCTGACTTCGGCCTTAGTCTTTGTTTGTAATGCCAAGCTGTCCCTGTCGAGATTAAGCTGATCAAACTTCTTTAGTTCTTGTGCTTCCTCAGTGTTATATCTCTGTAATAAATTGACATATTTTATGCATAGTCGCTGATAGCTATGATAGGTAGTAATAAATTGCTTGCGTGCACCCTTTAATTGCAGTGCATCATAAGCAGGTTGAGAGAGGGAAAACATACAGTTGACAGTGTTAGTCCATGAGTCAGCAAGTTTAGATAACAATTCTTCCCTGTCAGACTCATAATTCTGATTTGCTTTCCATGTAAGCTTAGAGATGCGTTTTGCTCTTACACTTGGATCAGGGATTTCATCTTGGTCTGCAAGAAATTCTGCATCTTGCTGTGTATCATCCCCTGCTGAAAGTGTAGTGCTTTGCTGAGACATTATGCTGGTAATAAAACAGTTAATGCTAAACTTTTTTTCTGGGACAAAGAAAAGTATCAAAAATGTATGAATTCTAAGCTAGCTGGGTTTGCAGGGTATTTGTTTGCAAGAAGCTAGGCTGTGCAGAACATATCACTTTCAGTTTCACAATGCTGCAAGCATGGCTCAGGGAAGAATAAAACAGTTTCACTGAAGATATACTCAGTGCCCACAACAAATACATATATACATATATATATATATATATATATATATATATATATATATATATATATATATATATAAATATAAAATACAATCCTTGCAAACAATCACTGCTGAATTGCTAACTCACCAAAGAATTATGCTGTGCAGAGAGTATCTTGCTGGCATGTACAGGCCCAAATGAGCAAACAAATCCTTAGGAGACAGGCCTACTCTCTAAACTTAAAAGGCATTAGAAAACATTTCAGTAGCTGCCCTGTGCTCTGGGACTGTTTTGAAACTTCCATAACCTGCCAAACATATCCACACCTTGTAACTTATGATTAAGAAAGCTCTTTATACAACAAAGTACTGTATAGGTACAGGAAGCAAACTTATTCTCGAGTTGTACTTTCAAAGTACAACTACAGCACACCACTGAATATTCCAAACTGTTCAATGCATTATTTGACTATTCTGCCTCCCCTGGCTGTGCATAGCAAGTGTAATCTCCTAATCTATAGTAAAATGTATCGAAAGGTTTACTCACCACCACCACAGATAGTGTTAGCAGACAGCAGGGTTGCCAGACGTCCCTATTTGAGTGGGACTGTCCTGGGATCAGCAGCCAGATAAAATCCTGGCAAAACAGCCTCTGGTTTCCTTTTTTGATTGGCATTTGCCAATAAAAAAAAATCGCAAAACAGAGCTACTTCTGTTGAATGCGGAACTGCTTGATGTTCTGCATTGAACATAAGTAGCTCCGTTTTGTGATTTTGGGCCAATCAAAAATCGCCAAACACACAGCTACTTGTGTTTAATGCGGAACTAAACTTTTTTTTTTTTTGGTCCCTACCTGCTGTATAAGAAATCTGACATCCCTGGCAGACAGTGACTCAATCGAAATGACACCTGTGGAGACCATTAAATAGTTTAATTTCCAAATTGTGCAGATCTTAATACTAGAAATCATTCCAAATAGGTCAAATAATGATGCTTTGACACACTCCAACAATAGACATGTGGCTGCAATGGAGTCTAACACACAACTGAAGAAAATGGGGAGAAGGGTGGAGTTAGCTAACAAAGCTAGGCTACAGGAAAACAGCTAGGACAAAATACAAAAAAGGCAATTTCTTAGCTGAACAGCAAATACACAAGCATGTGTAACATGACAGAACTTTAAAATAGTTTCTTTCCATTCAGAAAATAAATCTGTCAACCATGACCACTGTGAGCCATCAGCTTTTTTAGTGTCTGCTAGCCCAGATTTTTTTTAATGCTCAAATGACATTGAATTATATTATCAGCATTCAGTTTTGACCAGAACACAGGAAAACTATCTTTCAGACCAAAAATATTATCATACTTTTTACCATATCCTTTAAATACTGTCTTTTTATCTCTATTTTTAGTTACCATCATTAGCACATTTAGTAAATGGTGCATTTTAACACAGCAGCTTGCATAGCACTCATTTTTACATTAATCTGACTGACAGTCTCACATGCAGGTAGCATACCTGCTCCAGAAATTATATTATGTGAGAAAGTCCTCTGTAGCTATTTGCTGTAAATCATGATGATGAATCCAAGAAGCTTCAACTTTTCCAACTGGAGTGTTTACAGTTTGTGTAATTCATACATTACAAATTTTATCTTTAGGCAAAACATGTCATATGGCTGGAAGAACTTTACCAATGTTACAAGTCCCTGACCAATTTGCTGGCAGCCAGGGATAAGATAATTGCCATAAAATAATTGGCTTTAAACATAACCATGCCTTTTTCTGCAGGTCCACTGTACATTATTCTAGTAACATTCCATTTGCTATGTCCAACTTTTAAAGTTCCATTTTTAGCAAAGCAAGTATAACCTTTGACAACTACTGAAAGTTTAAGTGGAGCAATTTTACTAAATGTGGTAACATTATGTCAAGAAGATTCTTTGTCTCTGTGTAGCATAATTTCTGAAAATACTGTCCCCATTTCAATTTTGGTAGCAGGGAATGGAAACCGCTCATAAACAATTGTTATAAGTAAGAAGTTAAACATTACTTACAGTTTCAGCAGAGATCCAGAAATGCAGGGGCACAAAAAGAATAAATGCAATAATTCCAGCAACAACCAGGAGAATATGAAGTTGAAATGGGTTAAGAAATGAGTCTGTTTTGTGATCAATAACTAGCTGTTGTCTTCCAAACAGGTTCCAAATGAAATGTTGTAACATGTCCCCCATGAACAGCGCTTGGTCACTTGATTCATGGAAAATGTCTTCCTCAGTTGTCAGTTCCATTTTCAGTCTCTCAGGGAAAATGTTCTCCTCAACTGTTGGTTCCATTCTCAGTCCCTCCAATTTTCAGCCTGGTACACGGTTGTTGTCTAACAAGTCAGCATTTGTTGGGTTGTAGGGAAATGAGTTGATCTCTCTCATTTGGCAGGACAGTTCTGATATTGGAGGCATGAATCCAGTTAGTAGATCTGTCAATGTGAACTGCTGTAAGCAAAACCAGGAAATTTTGTCTGGAAAATGATATGGCATATACAAAAATAATGTGGTGTATGGCTTTTGGATAGATGTGCTGCAGATATCTGGAAATGATAAGACTGCAAAACAGAAACATAATGTTTTAAATATTCTTTATCAACTACCTGCAGATACAGTACAGAGTGGTACAGGATATGTACGAGGGTAGTATGACAGCGGTGAGGTCTGCGGTGGGAGTGATGGATGCGTTTAAGGTGGAGGTGGGATTACATCAAGGATCAGCTCTGAGCCCTTTCTTATTTGCAATGGTGATGGACAGGTTGACAGACAAGATCGGACAGGAGTCCCCGTGGACTATGATGGTTGCAGATGACATTGTGATCTGTAGTGAGAGTAGGGAACAGGTGGAGGAGACCCTGGAGAGGTGGAGATATGCTCAGGAGAGAAGAGGAATGCAGGTCAGCAGGACTAAGACAGAATATATGTGTGTGAATGAGAGGGAGGATAGAGAATGGTGAGGATGCAGGGAGTAGAGGTGGTGCAGGTGGATGAGTTTAAGCACTTGGGATCAACAGTTCAGAGTAAATGGTGAGTGTGGAAGAGAGCTGAAGAGAGTACAGGCAGGATGGAGTGGGTGGAGAAGAGTGTCAGGAGTGATTTGTGACAGATGAGTATTAGTAAGAGTGAAAGGGAAAGTCTACAAGAGAGGGTAGTGAGACCAGCTATGTTATATGTGTTGGAGACAGTAGCATTGACAAAAAGGCAGGAGTCACAGCTTGACGTGGCAGAGTTGAAGATATTAAGATTTGCACTGGGTGTGATGAGGATGGACAGGATTAGGAATAAGTATATTAGAGGGTCAGCCCAGGTTGGAAGGTTTGGAGACAAAGCCAGAGAGGCAAGATTACGTTGGTTTGGACATGTGCTGAGGAGGGATGCAGTGTATATTGGGAAAAAGATGCTAAGGATGAAGCTGCCAGGTAACAGGAAAAGAGGAAGGCCTAAGATAAGGTTTATGGATGTGGTGAGAGAGGACATGCAGGTGGTTGGTGTGACAGAGCAAGATGCAGAGGACAGGAAGAAATGGAAACAGTTGATCTGCTGTGGTGACCACTAACGGGAGCAGCCGAAAGAAGAAGAAGAAGCTACCTGCGGATGAAGATTTGCTGGAAGAGAGGTAGCTGGCATTCATGAGCGAAAAACTTTCTAAATACACATGTTGCACTCCTAATGGTAAACAAGAATAATGCATCTGGTCATTTAAATCTCGTCTCAGCAGTAAGCTTAACTAGCTTAATTGTTATGGTCTAATTTATTTTCTTTACCATTCCTGAAGCTTAGGATATATGCTGGCAGTGGCACTGAATGGTAGTAATCAAAAAGTATACAAATCTGTTGAACAATTCTAATTTTTTTTTTTTAAGAAAATGATGACTGCATTTCTGTAGATGACATTAATTTCATGCAATTATTAAGGAAACACAACAATACTGGAGACGCACCTCCCTGGACTACATGAAAAGAGACATGGAGGAGCTCTCGGATTTTGTAGCCCAGGTGGGCATGACCCTAGCCCTGAGCAGCCTCCTTCCATTACCCAGAATGATACCACAATACAAGCAGGAAATGATTTATTTCAACAATTGGCTAAGTTTTCTGGTGTCATTCTAAGGGGATCCAGTATCTGTCTGCCTGGGATGACATGATTGACAGACCTCGATGCTTTGACAGAGATGGACTGCATCTGTCACCCCTGGGCTTTCAGACACTGGCCAAGGCTCTTGCCACCCTATAGTACCTTTTTTAGGTGGTGTTCCAAAGACCAAATCACCACCATAACAGTTACAAACAAATGCAATCTGAGGGTCGTGCTGCTCAATGCTCGAAGTCTTAATCTCAAAATGCACTCGCTCAAAGCACTCTTTAAAATGGAGAACATCGACATTTGTGCTGTAACAGAGACCTGGTTCAAGGCAGCAAGAAAGGACCCCCGCACTACCAGGCTATAACTCATTTCACACCTTTCGCCCCCAGAACATGGACCAAAGCTCCAAAGGCAGTGGTCTTTCCATATTCATAAGGGATGCACACACCTCCAGACTGGTAGCTCAACATAACACATCAGACATACTTCAGGTGCAGCTAACATTGGAAAAGACAGTGATTCAGGTCATAGCCTGCTATAGGCCCCCAACCATGACCCAAGACTCACACTCCATGTTCCTAAGCATCCTGGAGAATATTAGGGTCCAACCTAACACTCTCATACTGGGCGACTTCTACTACCCCTCCATTAACTGGGAAAACTACTCATGTACCAATACACTTTACGAACATTTCTTGGAATTTATTAATTCCAATGTCCTGGACCAGCTCATTCTTACCCCCACTAGAGGTAGCAACATCCTTGACCTAGTCATTACTAACATGGGCGACCGTTGCTCTATACCAATAGTCAACTCCTCCCTGGTTAGATCCGACCACAAACTAATCACCTTGGAAATCCACATCGCACTCCCCCCACAAAGGTAACCACCATGAAAAACTTCTCCAAAGCTAACTCTGGGCTCCTAAAAACAGAGGTGGCTAACTTCACGGCACCCATGCAATTAGAAAAAAGCTGCATGACCGCCAAATCATACACTAATGCCCTTTACAAACACGTACACAAATGCATGGATCTCACCATACCCAATAGAACCAAGACTCTCTCCTCCAAAAAAAGGAAGCCAATCTGGTGGTACCCTGCCATAAACAAACTCTACAACAGAAGGAGGAAACTGATGCGAAATAAGGTGAAGTCCCAGGACTGGAAAAACGTCCTTATTAGCCTCGACAAAAAGATGAGATCATCATCAAATCCTCTAAAGCTAGCTATGAAAACAGAATTGCAGCAGATAGTAAAGACAACCACAAGGCCTTCTATAGTTTTGTAAAGAATCTCCACAGCAATACCCAGATTTGCTCGGAGTTGTTGCAGAATGGCACCTCCTATACCAAGCCAACAGATATTGCCAATAAACTGGCAGACAGATTCAGTGTCAACTTTACCCCCCCCAAAGGACCAATCACAATACCAGTAGATTGCCAGGCACGCAGTATTACTGATGCAGAGGTTATAACAGCACTGTCCAAAGCCAAGAATACAGCTTCTATGGGACAACTTGTGCCTCACTTATGTGCCCTGTTCAATCACAGCCTCACCTCAGGCTTTGTCCCTACCGAATGGTGCACTGCTACAGTCATCCCTCTCCACAGAGGAGGAGCGACTACAGACCCTGTGAACTATCTCCCTATTAGCCTGACAAGTCTGATATGCAAATCTATGGAACGCATCATCATGGATCTAATAAACAAGGATATAGGGAAGCTCCAAACTCTGGATCCCACATAGTTTGATTTTGTGAAGGGTAGATCATGCTTGCCTCAACCTGGTTGAATTCTTTGAGTCAGTAACCAGAGCTGTGGTGGTTCATACAGCCTACCTTGATCTGGCCAATGCCTTTGACACCTTTTCCCACTCAGGAATCATAGAAAAACACTAAGCTAGGAATCAACCCCTATATCACTAGGTGAGTTGCAAACTGGCTCACAGATGGAACCCACAGTGTGAAAGTAGCTGACTCTAAGTCAGACTGTCAACCAGTAACAAGTGGAGTTCCACAGGGTTTGGTCTTGTGTCCTCTCCTGTTTGGTATCTACTTCTCTGAAGTCCAGGCCAACACGAATGGACTCTGGCTGACAAAGTTCACAGATGATTGCAAGTTGGGAGCCATAATTAACTCCCCAAGTGATGTTGACATCCTACAGAAAGGCCTCACTGAGACCAATGACTGGTGTCAGAACCATGGTCTTAAGCTCAATGCCAAAACAAATGTCGTCATCCCCTTTGGGAAAAACCCAGTTCCCATGAATTACCACATCGATGGTAGTCCACTGAACACAGAATGTGTCATAAGAGATCTGGGAACACAGGTTGTCAGCAACCTCCTTTTTGACCACCACATTGGCACTGTAGTCAGAAAGTCCTTCTATGTGACACATCTCATTACTAAGGGTTTTGCATCCAGGAAGAAAGAGGTCATTGTCTCTCTCTACTCTTCCCTCATTAGGCCAGTCATTGAGTACAATGCCCCATTTGGCATGTACCTCATTAGACATCTGCAACAACTGAAGAGGCCACAAAAGTACCTCACAAAGAGGATCCTAGGCCTTAAACACTTGTCCTATATGGACAGACTCAAAAAACTCCAACTATTCTCTGTTTCATATTGCCTACTTAGAGGCGATCTCTGCTTGACTTACAAAGCCATGTCTGACCCAGCTCTGTTAGAAATGGTACATCTAAAGAAATCCCAATCCCTCTGCACTACACACTCCAGAGACCTCAACCTCATTACAATCAACAGAACAAGCTGGAGGGATAGGTTCATAATCCAGAGACTGCCCATGGTATGGAATAGACATCCCATACATGGCAAGCGGAGTGCATCAATGGCCCTCTTCAAGAGAAATCTTGATGAGTGGATGGGAAATAGAAAATTCACCCCGGGGATCACTCCAGTGGCTCTACTCAACAGAGGCACTGGGAACTAAGGTTGGGTGGCATGATGCCAGGGTAATCCTATGGGCTAGACTTGCAAAGGCTCCAGGGCCATTAGCCTAGTACACACCTATGAACCTATATTAACTCTGGCTGATGACAGTGGTCTGTTTGATAAATGTCATTAATTCTGTTCTGAAACCTATCAGACTGAAGGCAGTTTGGTATAAGCTATAAACTCAAGAGAATTTGTTAGAAACAGTAGTTGCATTGTTTTTGACACATGGGTATGCTTTAACCCATCAAAGAAAGAAAGAGAAAGAAAGAAAAATGCCAGTTAATACCAAAACGTATTCAAACCTGGCACAAGTAAGTTTATAAAATCTATCTGCACACAACAAAAAGGTCCCCAAGGTTTCTTGATATACTGTGTAGGGACATGTGCAGTTTTAAAATATTATAAGACAAACAAATATAACACTTACTTACTAGGTGCTGAACTAGTTTGGAAGTGTAAGGTGCATACCAATCAGTTAAAAGCTGTTTCAAGACTAGGATTTTTTTTTAGATAGGAAGGCAAATGATAAGCCCATGCCAATTGAGGTAGCAGTGGTAAATCCAGGGAGTGACAGCAGCTGCCACAGATCCACCTTACCTTTCTGCTTAAAAGACAAAATTCTTTGCACAGAATAACTACATTATCAATTCCAAAGGCTAAAAATAGGAAACCTGAATAGGATTTAACAGGGTAGCTCATTTTTCTGCACTGTCACAAAATTCAGTGCAATATGGTTGTATTTAATCACAGCAATACAGGAGGGTAGGAACAAGGAGTCCAATAAGTGATAGATTGATTTGGTAGCTAGTTTACAGGCTTCAGTAATACAGCAACTACTGATTCAGCAATTTGAGCTGAAACTTATCCATGACTGTCCAATTAGTAAATCTTATTTTCAGTGCTGACAGAAAAATGCTGCTACATGTACTTCATTTTCTTTCCTGGTGTATGATCCATCAACAAATGAAATCAGGTCAGGATTCTGTAATGGAATGTCTTGTAGGTCTTGTCTAGGAGGAAACAAATGGTAAGTAATTAAAAGGCAGTCATGGGGTTTTAACTCATTTGCCATAGAAATGAGTGAAGCTGGGTGCCAAGGTGAGCAAGCAATCTGCAAAGAAAGGTTATTAAGAAAAGTCATTCAAAAATGTATTGAATTTTAGTTTGTTCACAGTAAAATATGAATGGTGTTAAATTGCAACAAAAATGCTGCTGCCATGAGAACCAGCTTGATAGTTATGGTTATATCTCTGAGGCATGGGGGAAGGGCGGCCACCAATGAATTTGACTTTGTGCTATAATAAGCCATGGTCTGAATCCTTTATTATGCCTTTGGGCTAGTAGTCCTAAAGCTACTTTAACAGTACCATACTGACCCTGTGTTCAAAAATGCAGAGGTCTGAGAAAGCCATTCTTATTTTTTTTCTTCCAAACCTGCCAAAACAGGATAAAGGGATCCCCTTTTACTGGTTTGTTTTGCTTTTAACCTCTTTTACCTGTTGCAACAGTTTTTATTAGCATCATCTAACCCCCTTAATGCTGACTCCTTTTTCCTTTAAGCACTTCAGTGTACCAAGAATAAAATACTGCCATTTGTTCCCCACTTCCTTTGTTTTCTTTACTTTAAAAATGCCTTTCAATTTCATTAATTTATCCTTATCATACATTCCATAAATTGAAATAACCCACCAGAGAAATTCTTAGTAAGCTGAAACCACGTAATTAAATACTTACAGCTTTCTTTACCTTAATTTAATACATAAAATATGCAGGTGTTCCCTTTTCAGGGATTTGATCCTGCTTACTTATCTTTGTTTTCATTTTTTTCTCTCTCTTTCTCTGTGCAGTTGTACATTACATAAACAACAAAGACATCAGTTGCACATTAAAGTGGCACCATACTTTCCAACTGTACTGAATTGCTCGGTAAAAAATGAGTTTTGTGGTCCAAATAATGGGGTGCCATGATTCCCAAGTGGAACCCCTTCATTTCCGAAATTTTCCAGGTTTTTAAATTTGTTTTTCTTTCATGCTTTTAAGCTGATGTCATCACGTGCAGGATAACGTCAGCTCCACCACCTTTCAGAATTGAGCTTCAAGGCACATTTCCAGCTGTTTGAATGGAGAGGAAGAGAAATGAGAATGGAGTTTATGGGTTAGTTTCTGAATGGCAAGGAAATGAGAATGGTTTCTAAATGGGAAGGAACAGATTATTTTTCTGCTAACTATCTCAATGGCAAGGAATGGATTACTATCTGAACAGCACAAACGGAGTTGCTGCTTGGGAAAAAAACAGCTGCTGCAGTAAGGTATTATTTGCTTGTGTGTGTGTGTGTGTGTGTGTGTGTGTGTGTGTGTGTGTGTGTGTGTGTGTGTGTGTGTGTGTAGAAGTAAACGTTTATCATAGAAATGTTCTGAATAGGGCAGTTTTGTCATTGGTTCATGCATTTTGTTTCATTGCCTACTGAAAAAATGTTTAAACAAATTTAAAATGTGCTCTAACTTAAGTCTAACAAGTGTGCTGTATTATAATATAATTTAATAAAGTCAGGAAGGTGTATCAAAGAATGCATGTATGTTTCTTGTTTTGTGTGCAAGGGGCCTCGGATTTGAAAACAGGCCAAAGGTAATCTTCATGCACCACAGGCCAGATGCATTTTCTTTGGATGTGGTGTGGGTTTCAATGCTGTTTCAATGAATGTGAGTTTCAATGGCAAGTCCATTTTCATTGTGAGACAGTATTGCTTTGTTTAGCAGATATCTTTTAGTGTTTGTGCCATAAAATGTAAAAATAAAATCCAAATAATCATTGTAGAAGTAAAGCAGTATGCACACATTAGTGTTTATGGTAAATGGGGTGAAATAACCAGGTAATGTGAAATTGGAATGGCTGCAGGGGGACTCTGGTGCTATATTTTAATTCTGTTCTTCAGTTTGCGTTTGAAAGTTGGTATCCCACAATTTCACTGGAGTGGGCGGGGTTGTGTAATTATGTATGCAAGTTTTACGTTAATCAGCGTACATATTTGTACCTATTATTTATGGTCCTTGTCCAGCTTTTTGATGTTTCCAGGTTGAGAGGTATGAGCGGCACAAAGAAACAATAACAAGCAACTCGGTCATTCACCAAACAGTAACACCATGTATGAAAAAAATAAGCTTTTTACCAAAGCCATTTTCCCATTTCTAGCCTAATATATTTGCACACCCTGAATAGTTAAGTATCCGATCTCTGACTATTTCATAAAAAAGTGTGGAATTTACAGAAGAACTTTTTTTTTCTATTAACTTTAAAGCCTAAGTTAGCTAAGATGGAAAGTATAAAAATAGTGTCTGACAAGCTGTCAAAGAATTAGAAGCTAAAAGTAAAGGCTCTACATACTGTAAGGGTACAAACCCACAGGGAAATTGTATTTTATTTGTCTTGTATTTCTCTAGAAAATAAAGTAGGAGACTCTGCATAACTCTGTGGTAAGTGTGTCTTAGTATATTGCTGTTCTTTATAGGTGAAATATAACAAGTACTAGCTGGCTGGATGAATGGGAATAGAGAAAGCTGAGGAAATATTTATAACTGAAAAGGTAGTGGTAGAAGGTGATATGGAGTTAAGAATAGTAGAAAGGTTTGGGGATAATAGGGAAAGAAGGTATGACTACTGAATTTACAACTCTAATGTCTTGGACAAATCTATAAGTGTCTTTACCTAGTCCCTTTACAGATAAAATATGGGTATTATATGGGCTCTTCTTGGGTATTATGATTCTTGACTCAGCTACAGAAGAGAGGGGATACTGAGGTATGGCTGGGAGACATTAAATTTTAAATTTATTTGAACAAATAGGGCATTTTTAATTACTCCTACATCATTTTTTTGAGTTGTCCAAATGTGAGATGATACAGATTCTGAAGTTTTAATTCACTATTTTAATTACTGTCAGTATTTTGGGAAAAGTAAAGAACAATTTTTTCTCTAAAGTATCTATACTTAAGCAGAACTGTGTAAATAGAGATGTGTCAGGAAGTTTTAAATATACTTTATTGAATATAGTGCACTGTAGTTTGCAAAGCAACTTTTTGCCTAAAAGATTTAAAGGAGCAGACATATCAACAAGGAAAGCATGCTTTTAGTTAAGAATCCTATCTATATAGGGATACTTTCTGTTTCTTTATATTTTAAAATGACTTTTGACACTTTCATAGCGTGGATCTACTGACACCTATATCTATTAAAGATGGGACTTTACTATCACTTACTTTAATATCAACAAAAGGACCTTTTTGTTTTAAGGGAAATAGTTAACATATTTTGTTCAAGGCTATCTTATCTACTCTCTTTACAGGCAGGGGGTTGCCAAAGGGTATTCTAGACAGGCGGCTGTTGTTTATCTTCTGGTGAAGCTTATAACTAAACATGGATCCTAAGTATTTTGGCATATTTTGCAGGATTTGTTTTTATTGAAGGAAGGGACTCTAAAATAGTCTGAAAATTCACTGCTGACCATGGCAATACTATATTTAACTGAGTTTTTAGTTTGCTGTATTGTGTTTTAAACTTTGTACTGTTTTATATATATATATATATATATATATATATATATATATATATGTGTGTGTGTGTGTGTGTGTATATATTTTTTTCACTTGTCATGCATTAAAAAGCTGACTAGCAACTTACAGGTACCTTAATCTCTTTTGCAGATTAGCTAAAATGTCTTTATCAAAGCTTCCCATAAAGGGAAAAACTGGCTTATCTTCATTTTATGTTAATTTGTTTTACCTTTATATAGTTGCAGCTTTTCTATTGTAATGATGGAAGATGTATTTTGTTGGAGTGCTCTGTTTTGTTTCTTTTATAGTACAAGATTTTGCTCCCATTTTTTATAGAAATAAGTAGATTTTAGAAAGAATTAGATATTAGTTATTTACTTTCACACATAATACATTTTTGTATTTTTATAATACCTTTTTGTAATTAATTTGTAAAGAGTCTCACTCTAATGGTTCTAGTCATTCATACCAATGTGCAGAATTCTTTGTTCTGCAAGACCCACTCTCATGCATCTAAAAATGACCTCTTGCAAAGTATTTTTGCAAGGAACCTGCTCACATTCTCATTTATACACTACAGGTGCAAATTTCTTATTTGCAAAAACCCACTTTCATGCCCAATAATATACATTTTCTCAAAAATAAATTCCTTCCCACTCTCATTCTGTTAGTTAATATAAAGACAGAGATGAAAATACAGAAAAGAATATTACCTTTCAGGGCTTATTCTGTAGGGAAACAAAAATTAGATTAGTTTATACAACAGAAAGTCTGTCAAGACTAACATTGGTGCTGCTTCGTGAATTAATACTGTAGAGCAACCAGTAGACAGAAAACTGTTGCAGGGCCCAGAGTGTTTATCCACAGTACCAACCCCGATTTACTTGTAATAATTGATCCTGTTTCACGTTCAAAATTAATTAAATAAATAAATGGTCTTGATAGAGTTTTAACATTTATTAGAGATCACACGTGTGGGAGACAGAACCAGAATCAATAATGTCTCCACGAATAAACAAATCCAGGCATTTTTATAAGAAAATACAAGTGAAAATAACAAGTGTTACCTATCAGACCAGTGCCAGTTATCCAATAAAAAGTTGTTTACTACCAATATCTCTAAATGTAGTTATTCATAAGAACAGTACTAAATATCTAAAATGAAATAAATCAATGTCCTAAAAATAGGTTAGTTAAAACATCCTTTTCCCAATTCAGCATTAGTAATATTACAATGATCAGACTGCAGATGAGAAACTAGAAGGAATGCAGTCTAAAGCAGCCTAGCTGATACATTTTAATCCGTTCACATGTTCCAGCTATCAAGCAGTTTCAGCAAAATACATAAACATGCACAGACCATAATATGTATAAAAGAATCTGCTGATATGATTAAAAGTTTGCACTGACCACATACTTTCTTCTGACATGCTCAGTTCATTCTACACCAAGTGTTTCAACTTTTTTATCCGCCACAAAACTTACCTTAATTCCTCAGTAATCTGCACTGTAATCTAACCGTACCTTACCGATGGCAGCGTGGTTTTTATAAAATTTTACAGTTACTCCCTTATGAATACGGTAAAAATAACTTGTGATAAAGAATTAATTTGTGTAGTGCAGTTTTTGCGTAAATTGCACTATAGCATTAAAAAGACCACTTATTTAGAATATAAAAAATATATATTTTAAAATGAAAATATGTTTGTTTTTGTTCAAAATTTCAAATAAGCATCAGTCAAGGATATAATTTGTAACTTTGTATAGTAGGATAAAAGACAGCTAACAGTGTCACACCTCACTGAATTACAATTCAGCAAGCAATACTGATCAAAAGTAATTCTTCAAAAACACAAACTGTGTCCACCTTAGACATAGCTTTTATTTATATCCTTAGCCCCGATTCCTCCTTTAAGATTATCATGTCGTAGAAAAGTAAACTAATACAGGGGTTGTAGAGGGGAGGAGTGTTTTCCGCTCCATACTGAAGTCCTGACATTCCCATTACAGAGTCCCATAGTACCAAAAAAATACAAGAGAAGAGTAACTATTGAGTATCAGTATCATACTTTCCGTGAAACAACCTTTGTGCAAGGGGCAAGCTCATCTGCACTCCTGATGTGGGTGCCAAAGGCAATATTCTGAGAAATGGTAATCTAAGACTTGTATGTAAGTCTAGATTTTCAGTATTTTAAAACCCACATTTTAGGACTCACCAGTGCAGGTTCAGAGTTTTCAAATGGTTGGCCTAGTTTTGACCACTTACAATAACTATACTGTGCACCAAATTTCTGCATTTGACAAATCATACTACTGCCTTAACAGTATAGCCATGAACAGGGGTGCTGAAACAAATGCCTTAATGCATCACTTAGATTTGAAAAAAGAATAAAAGATAATGAATTTTAAAATCTAAGGTTTACATCCTAACATTTTTTTCTTTGCATGGCTGAGTCCTGACTTTTCATTATCCTTCTTGGCAGCATATAATGGTTCCCTTCAGATTTGCTTCCACCCACAGCACATAGCCAAAACATAACTGAATTCTTCTAGCGATATTTTACTGGTTATTGGTAGAAAGATACACTTGTTCTTTGAATCGTCTGCACAATGTCAGGTGTAAAAGATAATATGGAAAAGGTGGGCAGAATGCAAAGTGCTTCTCCTTCTGTGTCCTGGCTTCTTATCCCACAGTGTCCAGTATTGTTACATTAACCACCATCATCATCATCAACTCCCTTATTCCCATTTTTGTACATGGGGGTCAGGGTGTCATCTTAACTTGCTATCTCTCTCGATTCAATGCTACACTCCTGTCTTCTTTGACACTCATGCCTGTCACAGATCTTCTCTCACACAATCCATCCACTTCTTTGCTGGATGTCCTCTTTTCCTGTTACCTTCTTTTTGTCTATCCCAAATCTTCTTCATCAGATTGCCTTCTGCTTTTCTCTGCATGTGTAAACCACCGTAATCTGTTCTCTTTGATCTTTTCTGCAATTGGAGCTACTTTGGCTTCTGCTCTTATGTCCTTATTTCTTCGTCTATCCCACAGTTTACATCATACCACCCATCTCAGACACTTAATTTCCATCACCTCTAGTTTCCTCATCTGCGCTGCCTTTACTGCTTAGGTTTCTGTACCAGACAGTAGTACTGGTTGCACTACTGATTTGTACACCTTACTTTTCAGTTTCTTTGACATTCTTATGTCATACACTACACCTGACAGTCCATGCCAGTTGGCTGCAGCCCCTATGATTCTAGCTTTGACCTCTTCATTCAGGCTTCCCCTTCTCCTCAACCACCCCTCCCAGATATTTGAGGCTATTAACCTGTTCTGCTATCTTCCTTTCTTTCTCAATTTTTCTCAGTTCTCAGCTTCTTCTGATTTCTCCAAATTGCTGTCATGTTAAAGTTCTTGCTCAGAGTCTGCCTGTAAAGCCACATTGTCTGCATATAGCAGCTTTGTTGATCTGTCCCCTTTGACCTGTTTGCTAATGTAGTCCATCACTAGTATGAACAACAGTGGGCTCAGAGCTGAACACTGATGTACACCCACTCCCACTGGCAACCCCTCTACCTAACACTGTCAGTACTTGAGTCATTGGATCCTTGTACATGGCCTGCACTGATTCTACTAATGTTTCTGGGACTTTAAACCACCACGGTACTGCCCAAACCAGCTTTCTTGGGACCTTGTCATACCACCCTCCTTATGAAAAGAATAATTCACATATGTTCATTACTAATGCAAGAATTCTGAAAGGCGCACAGCACAGCTCTGTAATAGTATAGTGTTAAGGTGCTAGGGTTTCATGTTTTCTGCTGCGGCAAAAAAAAAAAAAAAAGAAAGAAAAAACAATCAAAGTACCATTTCAGAAGCATGATAAGCAGTCAGATATTGTACTACTACTAATTAAAGTCAACTTGACTGAAAGTAAAACTGCAGAATTAAATTAAGTGAAGTACAAATTCCAGAAGTAGCAAATACCATTTACCTGAAAACGAGCATGTATTAAATAAGCTGAGATGTCTGTTATATTTAGCATCTCATATCACTGAGTTTTCTTTGAGTGTCATGTTTTGTTAATGTGCCAGCCTGCCAACTGAAATGGTCATATTGTACTGACAAAAAGCCTATATGTATGCTCAGATTAGGTGCACCATAAATCCTGTTTGTATTCCTAAGTCTCTGGACTGGTTTTATGAGCTTATCTGAGAATAGACTGAGTAATGAAAGAGGAAGCAATATTGTCTTGTCCCTTTTCTAGAGATATTAATGCTTTACCCAATTACCCACTGATGCTGTCTGACGTTAGTAATATTACTTGTTGAACACTCATAGGAAGATAATCTGGAAGATCCAAGACCTCCATTAAGTGAAATAGGTATCATCATTAGAAACTGCCAAAATACTTATTCCAAAATACAGCCATGTTTCTGGAAATGCCGTGCTAGTAAAGTAACAGTTAACATTCCACATGTACCATATTATACTACTACTTGTCCAACTTCACTAGGTGGGTTTGCATTGAAATTTCATGGACTGTATTTACAATCCTCAGAATAGTAAAGTTGAGAGGTGAATTTACAGGGAATAATGACTAAATCTATGTAAATTTAGAAACTAATGTATATATTGTACATCACACTCTACTTGACTATTCATTGCACCGTACTTGCTCACTACAATGGATATACACATTTTTCTATGTAATTAGAACTACTCTATTATTGTTTACATTTCCGTATTTTATGCTTGTGAAATGTTTTGTATTTCACCTGGGCTGAGCCTGAAATTGGTCACTATTGATCAGTGCACTGTCCTGGTAAACAAATATAAATAAAATAAATAAAGATTGAGACTGGGGTTCTGCAGGAGCAGGAGGAGTATTCCTCTTACTCTGAGGGGCAGTGATCTTGAAGTCAGTAGACATAGGTAGCAGGAGTGTGCAGAGCATAAGCCCCTCCATGCTGGTGCTGAGCAGTGTAGTCATGTACAAAAAAATATTACATTATAGCTTGCTCAGATTAGAGACTGAATTTGCACATGCAAATAAACTGCTTATCTCCCATGAACCTAGTATAATACAATATTTGAAATGTACTGCTCCTTTGGTGTTTTTTTTTCTTTTCCATATATGCTGTGTTCATGTTGTGCTTTTTTTTTTTGCTCCGGCCATTATTATCCTTCTGCTGGGTTGCAGTTTACTTTTCCAGATGACAGCACATAGGATTTTGTATGGAATATGCTGGTTTTTCACTAAATTTATTTTACTCTGTCCTAGGATTCTCATACGTGCTGCTCCTCCATTGTGTTGGGTTGTGGAAGTTCTGATAATGTGAGTACTTGGTTACATATTTGGTTAGCTGATTTAGCAGTATTTATATATTTTTGCTACTTCATAAACTGTTTGCTTCTAGTTTTGGAAACATTCATCTCTTATCCTACACAGCGACACTGCACTTTTCATTTACAGTCTGACGGTTTAAGTAGCCTTTATTTCCTAGTCCTAATTCTTGTTCCTCACTTCTGAAGTACTTTAATCCCATTTCCATCTATATACTAGCAGTCACTTGCATGATCTTTGCTCAAGATAATAAGTAAAGTATGCTATGTTTGTCATTTTGAGCTAATTAGGAACTATAATTGTATTTCTTTAGATATGCTTGAAAAAAATGTCTTGCTTCCATAGTATTGTCAGTAGTCACACTGGTAATTACAACTCACTGAAGCAGCAAATTACTAGTTCATTTTTGTACCTAGAATGTTATTATTGGATATCAAAATAGTTGTTTATTTTCTAGTTTCTGATGTAATCATTGTATGGAAACAAACTAATAGTAGATTGTTATAGGCAAACTATTGTAATCCAGAGGTCTTGAGTACAGATAGATGTCCTTCCATTCACTGTTGCAGTGTTCTTAACATGTATTCTGAGGTGATCTCTGCCTAACATATAAAACTATGTCAAACCCAGAGCTGTTGGACATGCTACACCTAAAGAAATCCTAATCCCTCCGAGCTACACACTCTAGGGACCTAAGCCTTGTCACCACAATAAACAGGACATGCTGGAGGGATAGATTCCTGTACCAGAGACTTCCCATACTCTGGAACAGGCTACCCATCTATGTCATGCAAAGTTCTTCATTAGCACTCTTCAAGAAAAATCTTGATGAGTGGATGGGAAATAGGAAATACACTCCGGGGATCACTTCTGTGTCTCTGCGCGATAGTGGCACAGGAAAATAACTTTCTTGGGTGGCGTAAGCCAGGGAACCTTGTTGGCTAGGCTTATGTAGGCCCTTGGGCCGATAGCCTAGTACCTACCTATGTGGGATTTCCTGCCAAGGGCAACCCAATATCCGGCCACTATACCAAAGCCTTTAGGTTGCCATAGGGTACACCGTACGTCACTCGTATGCTCCCCGCATAGTGTAGGGCATATAAATGACATCCAGACATACCATCCTCAGAACGTCTTTGCCACCAGTCTGAACACCATCTCTGATCATGGGTATGATCGTCCGAGTCATTGCTGCTGTATCCTGGTTTCTCAGATAAGTGCCCCATTGAGGTTCTTTACCTTCTCCTTGGTTGCTTTGTTTTTCTGTGGGGTTAATGTCATCCAGGAAGGAAAAATGCCAGTGGGGGAGACATATTCCCCATAAGGATCATCATAGGAGTGTTTGTTTTCTTTAGGAGGCTGACCAGGACCATACATCTTGCAGCATTTGTCAGGCCTTTGTGCCTAAAACTCTTTGTAGTTGTCTTTCTTCTCTTGCAGTCTACTTAGAAAATCAGCATCTTAAATGCTTAGCTAAAGATGCGATGGAGGGCACTTCAGGTCCTGAAGAATTGCCATTGATGAAGAAGAAGGCCAAAAACGTTAGGTCAGATTCTTAGGCTACACCTCCCTTATTGGCTATCTCTCTCAAGGCCGATGAAGGCCTGGAGATTCATATGGTTCCGGAGTTGGATTCCTCTGCTGTGTCTGGTTCAAATGCTGGTTTGGATTCAGCTACTGTCATGTCCTCAGAGGCCTTTCAGACATCTTACTCAGACATTCAGAGGGAACCACTGCTTATTTCTGAAGGAGCTAGGGGAGTTCCTCAGATGTTAGTAAAGATGGAAGTGCCAGTGATGATTGTTAAGTACAAGCTTACATCAGGGCCTTCAGCTTTTCTTAAGGCAGATGTTCATTTAAAAAAAACAAAAAAAAAAAAACAAAGCATATTTTCCTGCTCCCAAAGACCCTCAGAGTGATTGGCAGAATTTCACTCAGGGCCTATTCAAGGCCATGATGGCACTGAAACTGCCTCAGGGAGGGGTCTCAATTTCACCTCCTCCATGGTCTTCTTCCCCTTCTAAAAGGGTTAGGGTTCAGGACTCCTCTGATGAAGAAGATGACTCTGATGAGGAGTCCTTGGCCTGTTTCACACAGATTCCTTCCTCTCTAGAGGATGGCTATAAGGAAGAGGAATCTATCAGACTTGAATCTCCTTTTAAGGACATCTCATTTGAGGATATTATTATTAGGATGCATTTTTAATGGGATTGCTCCCAAGTGTATGATGTGCACAGAAGATAATATGAGCTTCTTCAGATGGAGTCTCCAAAACCCTCTGCTGCTCCTCTTGTTTTCCCTGCCTTTCTGGATGTTTTCTTTACTGATTCACAGGCTCCAGATTTTCAGCTCCCTGCCCTAAGAAACCTGACCATTTCTATAAGGTGCCAGATGATTGCAAATTCCTCTACAAATGTCTGCCTGCTGACCCTTCGGTGCAGTAAGTCAATTGCTGTTGTTTTGTATAGTCACAACACTTGCTCACTTCACCAACTACCATAATATTCCCACATCATATCCCAAATCTAGCACAAACACACATACATTACATCACAAAACCGTTTTTCTTTCCCTGCCTATCTATCCTTCCCAGTACCAACATACTTACTCAGATCTGTTCTGTTATAGATATATTAAAGCACTTTATCAGCAGTATTGAAAGTCAGATACCATTACAAATGGCTACATACATCTACTTACCCCACCTCCATCCTGAAACTTAGTGGAGATATTTACCCTAACCCTGGATGGGTGCATATTACGTTATCAAACGTTTAAAAGTTCGAATGTCATATGGTCGACACCATATGATCGAACTTTTAAAAGTTTGAATGTTTCAATGGAGAATTCCGTACACTGCAGAATGGGAACATTTCCATTTCCTGCACTGTAGTGCGATCTCAGAGTTGGTGTATTTAAAGAGCGAGGGGTGTGGGGGTGCAGGGGGGCTTGCCCCCCTGCTTAAAATGGTTAGGTAATTTTTTTCTGTTTATTTATTTATTTTTTTAGCTTTTCAAACTTTTAAAAGTTCGATCATATGGCCTCGGCCATATGACGTTCAAACTTTTAAAATTTCGATAACGTAATATACACCCACCCTGGACACACACATCCACTACCCACCATGGCCAACCCATTTCCTTCCAATGCTGCACTAACAATTTTCCCATCAGGTAATGAAACTAACCTCATGTTTTTCAACTTTAACCTCAGAAGCATCTGCAGTAAAATTGATGATATCCATGCATGTCTAGATTTTTACTCCCCAGACATCTAATCACCTCTGAAACCTGGCTAACACAAGAAGTAACTGACAATGAAATTACTCCCCCAGGTTTTAACATACTCAGAAGGGACAGAAACTTAAAAAGAGCAGGTGGTGTTGCTATTATAAAAACAGCTTAGAAATAAATCCAGCCCATCTAAATATTCACAAATTTAATAATGCTGAACCTCTGATTACATACCTTAAAATTAACCAAAGGAAATCTATATGTATCACAGCAACATACATCCCCACCAGGCACCAACATTACCACAGCCAAAAATTTCCTCCACTGGATAACTGACAACATCCCCCAGGAAACCATCATCTTGGGTAACCTTTAATATAGACTGGCAATCCATAAACAGCAGCAACTCCAAGGACTCTATTCACCTATTTGTCTTCACTCAGGTAATAAGCTCCACCACCAGAATCAATAAAAACACAAACATGTAGTTCATGCTGGAATACAAATTGAGAAACAAACCCCATAATATAAAATCTTCTGGTTGAAAGCCCATAATATAAAATCTTCTGGTTGCTTATAAGATGCTATATGTGACCTCCTCCTAACCTATGTAATCAGACAACATGGTTCACCCAAACAAATAATTTATAAATAATTAGGCAATTTAATCAAATTTGACAAAAACACTTTTATTACAGCCCTGTCCCACTACAACTGGAATGTCTTAAGAGTGATGCTCCTAGATGAAGCAGTTACTCACTTCAGTTATGCCTTCCTAAAAATACTAAATGATTTAGCACCAGTTAGGGCAAGAAGGGTAAAATCTATTACAGCACCAGAGCCGAGAAAAGAGACCAAACAGCTCATGCTGCAAAGAGATAAAGCATAGAAAGAATGGTATAAGAACAAATCACAACATGCATGTCAAAATTTTAGATATCTCAGCAACTGTACTAAGATCCTTGTTAAATCTGACAAGAAATCATACTACAGTAATCTCCAAAAAAAGCACCAAAACAACCCTAAGCTACTTTGGTCCTGTCTAAATAAACTATTATACCCCAGCCATACCACTACACCCAGTTATTCTACTTCAAACAACAGAGTCCATTGTCACTCAGTTCAACACTCATTTTATCCAGTCAGTTGTATCACAAAACAGTGACCACCTCACTTCACCCCTGTAACTACCATCTGTTCTTGAAAGCAACACACTGTCTTAGGATCATAGGATCATAGGAAGCTACTAGGCTATTGGCCCTATGGCCCTTACAAGCCTAGCCAAGAATTTAGCCCATGTTTTGACAAGTCAACACCCAATGTCCCTGTCCAGTAGGGACACAGGTGGAATCCCAGAGGTGTATTTTCTGTTCCCCATCCAGTTATCCAGGTTGCTCATAAAGAGGGTTAATGAGGTACTCTGCTTGACATGGAGAGGGAGTCTATTCCACAGAAGGGGGAGTCTCTGGGACACAAATATTTCCCACCAAGTCCTATTGATGGCACAGACCAGGTTGAGGTCACAAATGTGGGTTACTCAAGTGGAGCTTGACTTGCAGATATGCAGCAGTCTCATCAAGGTGGGGCCTATTGCTTTGTATGCCTGACAGAGGTCACTTCTGAGGAGTCTGTATGAGATTGAGTAGAGTGACAGGTCCTTTAGCCTATCTCTGTAGGTCAGCTGTTTGAGGCCCTGGATTCTCCTTGTGAGGAACCTCTGTGGCCTCTCCAGCTCCTGCATGTGCTTTGTGAGGTACATGCTAAAAGGGGCATTGTACTCAGATATGGGTCTTATAAGGGAAGAATACAGGGATGTTATGACCTCCTTGTCCCTGGATGAGATGCCCTTACTAATATGGTGGGTCATGTAGAAAGCTTTACATACAATGGAGGCAATACGGTGTACAATGGAGGCAATATGGTGGTCAAAAGTCAATTTGCTATCAACCTGGGTGCCCATGCCCTTCACGACTGAGTGTGTGCTTTGGACCTTGTTATTAATGAGATAATTTGTGGGAATGTCACTCTGCCTAAAGGGTATGATGATGCATTTTTTGGCATTCAGTATGAGGCCATGTTTCTGGCACCAGTCATTTGTTTGGGTGAAACCCTCTTGGAGGATGGCCACATCACTAGAGGAATTGATGACAGCACCCAGCTTACAGTCATCTGTAAACTTGGTTTTGGCCTACACTTCAGTCTTTTCATTTTCAGTCTGTCCTATCATCAGCCATAAAAAATTACTAGCTGAATGAAAAGCAACAACTAATAACTAATAACATTAAAATAATAACATTTCCGCTGAGGTCCTCAAAATAGGTGCAGAAGCACTAGCCTTCCCTGTCTCCATTTTAATCAACCAGTCAGTAACTGAGAACTATGTCTCATCCATCTGGAAACAAATCCCATTATTACACTCCTTCACAATGGAGGTACTTCAATAGAGTTAAACTATAGACCTGTTGCTATCCTGTCACCCTCTCTAAAAGCCTTGAGAAGTATATTCACTCTCAGCTTATGAAACATATATCAAATACCTCCTGCCCATCACCCAGCATGGTTTCAGGCCCAACCACAGTACTACTTCTACCCTACTTAACTTCACTAACATAGTAAACCAATACAGAAATGAGGGCAACCTAATTTCTTCACTTTTCCTTGACCTTTCCAAAGCATTTGATATAGTGTCTCACCAAAAGTTCCTCACCAAACTTGCAACACTAGGGCTGACATATCCCTCCCTTTTCTGGTTTCACAGCTTTTTATGCAGTTGTCAGCAGGCAACTAAATGGCAACAGAAACTTTCAACATTTCAACCAATCTCTGTTGGTGTTCCCCAAGGGTCAATTATTAGCCACCATCAATTTATTTTCATAAATAAACTTCATGCCGCTATGACACTTACCACTCTCATACAGTGTGATGATGATTCAACCCTTACTTGCTGTGTCTCGTCCATAACAAAATTACAGGAAAGCACTCAAAAATCATTCACTGACATTAAAATACAGCTAAAAAATTCTACCTTGCTGCTTAATGCCAAAAAAAAATTATGCTATTTACTCCAAAACAATACATTAACCAGAAATACACATTTCATATTTCCTGAAGGAATAACACAAAAATAGAAATCATAAGCCAAATTAAACTACTCAGAGTGATGACAGCCTCATATCTGATCACCATATTCTTCATTCCATCAAGATAACTTGGGAAAAACTCGGCTCCGTCTATAGGGCTAAACACTACCTGACAGTTCAGGCTAGGATTACCTAAGCAGAAACATACCTCTTTCCTTCTCTGTTATAGGCTCTCCCTGTTCTTACAAATAACACTGTGTAAAACTAAACTAACCTCCTGTTACTACAAAATAGCTAAACATTTGCACCAACCATCATAAAACACACTACTGCCTTGCATTAAGGCAATTAAACTGGCTTGAACTCTCAGGCCAGTTGCCACAGTCACAGGTAATCGTAGCTCACAACCTATTGTAGTCTCCAGACAAATGTCCAGCATTACAAAATACTCTACCATACTATTCTCCAACTAGAAAACTTTGCTCTAGCAATAAACTTTTACTATGTTTCAATAAGACATTCAATACTGCTGGAGACTCGTGTGTCAGAATTCTGGAATAAAACCCCTATACAGTTAAAATGGATAGAACATTTAAATACTTTCAAAACTTAGCTTAAACAGCATTTATGCCAAACATGTCTCTGTTCTTCCTGCTTAGCTGGCTAGCTTTAGTCAGATAACTTTTTTCCAACTCTTACAGCCACTTTGCTTCCCCATTTTTTGCAGCTTATCACTCCTCCTCATACTGCCCTTATTTCCGAAACTCTTACATTTCCTCCTCCTCTTACACTGCACCCGTAATTACAGTTCTTCCTTTGTTCATGTATCTTCCTGCTCATTTACATCATTTCTCCTTTCATTCTCTCTCATCATTTTAAGCTAAATTCCACTTGTCTGTGTGTAAATTATTACTAAACTCAAAAACACCATCTGACTTTTTCTTTGTAGCCATCTTGCTATGAATACATTGCCACTTTATGTTATGTCTTTATTTAAAAATTAGACAATTGATGTTATTTTCTTTCTTTTTCTTGTGTTAAAATGTTATGTTAAAAATATTAAAAAGTCTTCTAAATAAGCTTATGTATAGAAGTTTTTACCCAGCAATTATAAATATACAATCTGATGTCAGTTTGCAGTCATTCTTCAACAGTTGGAGTCCAGTTCTGACGCTTGGATTCAACTCAGACATTATTTTAGCTCATGGCCACTAAAACCTGTTGAGCTCCTCCCTTACCCATAATGCTTCAACCCCTAACATACCTCAGATCTTGTTTGCTGCTTTTGCATTTGGACGTGGTTGCTTTGAACTCTCTAGTGTTTCAGTGGAGTGGGATATAAGTTTATTCTTTTTGTTATTTTCTATAAAATCAAATACTTTCCTTACTATTCCCTATCACTAATTCCTCCCTGCTTTTACACTTTTTTGTGTAATCTTCATACCATAGTTGGTAATCCTTTTTTCCCTTTCTCTCTTACACACTTTTAGTGTAATTGTGGTTAGCATTGCTGTTATTTTGTCTATTTTTGTACTTTTGCTGGTGGTTTGTTAAAAAAAAATGTTTCTCTATTTGACATATTTTTTATTCAAAATGTCTGAAAAAGGTCCTTCTGGCTTTAAAAAGTACCAGAAATGTGGGAACAAGTTGCCTCTTTCCAATGTGCTTGCTTTGTGCGTCTACTGTTTGGGCCCAGACCATTTACAAATAGATAGTTACACCTGCAAAGCCTTCCACCTGCGAACAATCTTGGATAGAAAAAATAAGTTAAGCCTGAAAGGATTGTAACCATCTTCGTTTTCAGAGGCAACTTCTGAGGCTCGACCTCCCCAAACCTAAGCTGAAGAAGCTTTCAACTAAAATCTTCAAGGTCTTCTGAATCATCGACTCCCTTGTTGGATCCTACAATGAAGCCAACACGGAAAAAGCACAAGTCAGATCTGAAGACAGCTTCAGCTCAGCTGTCATTGGAGTTGAAAACAGCTTCCTTGGATCTAGGTCTTTGGATCCAAAGCCTTTGCCCTGGACCAGATATTCCTCTTCCATAGACCCCCAGTACCATCTAGAGCACCTTCCCCATATCTGGAATCCCACTGGCACTCTAGGTCTCCATCGGAAACAACTTCTCATTCATCCAGAAGTCTAACCAAGGATGATGTGGACAGAATGTTGAGGAAATTTCTCTTAGCACAGATACAGATGAGAGTTCTCCTGGCTTCTACCCCTGTGAGTCAGGAAGCCCTTGTTTTTTTCTACTCTCCCAATCCCTACTTCTTCTCTGATCTGACCTATTATTTCAGAGCCCCTGGATCCAAATCTCCCGGGACCATCTGGATCGGATCTGAAGATGTTAGTACCTTCAACTCCAAGGCTTTCTCTGAGTGTACAGGCTCTGACAGTTTCAGAGCCACATGAGTCTTGGACCAAAGCGTCCCTGTTGGATCAGAGTTGTTAGAGTTGACTCCAAAGTTTTCAGAGCTGTCTCTTCCCCTCACAGCCTAGGCATTGGACAGCTAGGCTCTGACCCCTCTGCCTTGGTGGACTGCCTTCTAGGCAGGTTGAGTCAGTGGAGTGGAAGCGTGGTTTCTCAGCTCCATTGGCTTCCTTCTCCCTGGAGCATTCTGCCTTTGAGGTGGTGGAGAGAGCATTTTCTGTTTCTGCAGGATGACCAGTTCTTACTCCCTTGGATCTTCCCTCTGGATCCTGTGTGTTGCTGCTCCTTGAGCATCATTCTATACCACAGGGACAGCCAGCCCAAGGTCTCCAGGTTACCCAACAGGATCTTACTGTCTCTTTTGACACTTCTCCAAATCACCTCACTGAAGAATTCCCTAGGAACAGGAAGTACAAGAGGAAGCACTTGGATTCCTCTCAGGAGTCCTTCACCAAAGATACTGATTTTGATGAAGTGGTAGTGTCCCCATGATCTCTACCTGAAGGCGTCTTATTTGAAGACATCCTTGAGATTGTTAAGCAGAAGGGTGGTTTGTCTCCCGATAACCCTTTTCCAGAGGAATCAGTATTCCTGGAGGCCCTTGGTCTAGCCCATTTACCTCCTGGCTAACTCCATCTGCTAATGAACTCATTGACTTGATTTCTAGGTGGGCATGGAGGGAACCAGACACAGTTAAGCTAGTCCTCAAAAGACCAGATCAGGTTCTGGCACCACCTGTTGGAAGGAAGTTTTAGAACAAGGAAGTGCCCATAGATGCTATGGTCATGGCAGCAGCCAGCAAGAAGGAACTTGCAGAGCAAAGTTCCTCTGTCCATCCCCCAATGTGGAGTTGAGGGATTTGGACAGATTTGGGAAGCATATATATGCTTCAGCAATCTTTGCCCTTAGATCACTGAACTACCTGGCATATTTTACAAGACTACAAAGGGACTTGATAAAGGAACTGTCACAATTCCTTTCTGGGTCCTACTTCTGAGACTGAGACTTCTGTGGCCTCACAGTTGGCAACCCTACAATTCATTTCTAATGGATGCTTGAGGTTTATCTCTTATGCAGCTGAAGATACTTCAAGGGCAGCAGGTTCAGGCATTTCCATCAGGAGGCATGCCATGCCTGGATGTGCTTGTGTGATTTTTGTGGAGCCCTTCAAGTCCTTGTTCGTCAGTGCTCCTTTTGATGGCGGTTTGTTGTTTGGCTGTAAGGTAAAGGACACACTCTCCAGGTGTGAACAAGATGGAAAGACCCTCTCTGAAGTGGGAGTATATTTTTCAGCCCCTCAAAGGACCTTCACTAGGGATCAACGAGGTGGTCGAAAGAGATGGTTTATAAAATCCCAGGGTAATTTCCAAGAAACACATGGAAATAGTTCCTCCAGGGGCAGAGGGGGACTCAAATGGAAGACACCACCCATGCAGCGGTGGAGGCCGACAGAACCAAGGGTCTAGAAATTCCTTTTCTGACAGACCCTACCAGCACTCCTGAAAGGAGGCCCAATTGTCCCCCTCTGCAGGCAACTGGGGGTCGATTATTCCTGCACCAGAAAGCCTGGCTAGACATCACAAAAGATATGTGGGTGCAGAGGATTATTTCCAGAGGTTATATAATCCCCTTTTCTCTACAACCTCCATCTGTATGCAAATTTCCCAATGTTCCCCCAGTTAGAGCAAAGCAGCAGCACTAGAAATGCAAAAGCTGCTAGAAAAAAAGAGTCATCCAAGAGGTCTCCACATACCAGATAGAATCTGTAACTTACTCATGATTCTTTTTAGTGCCATTGAAAACCGCGAACTGGAGTACAATTTTGGATGGTTATGGTTCAGTCCATTCTGCCCTTCTTTTACAAGGATGATTGGATGTGCTTAATAGACTTTCAGGATGCATACTATCATATAAAAATGAACAGACAGTCCATGAGGTATCTAGGCTTCCAGCTGGGAGACAGTCATTACCAGTTCAGAGCACTGCTCTTTGGCCTCACCATAGTCCTCAGGGTGTTCATCAAATGCATGACAGTGGTAGAAGCTCACTTGAGACTGCAGGGATTCTGAGTGTTTCCATACCTGGATGACTGGCTCATTACTGCCCTGACAAGGCATCTACTAATAAGAGCTCAAGAGTAGGTACTCAGACTTGCTCCTGTCTTGGAATAAACATAAATTACAACAAATCTCAGTTAGAACACTCTCAAAGACTGATATTCATAGAAGCAATTTTCAACATGGGGTCAGTGACAGCTTCTCTTTCTCTAGTACAGCTATCAGATTCCAGGTCAGAAAAATAATTCACAATACCACAGTCTCAGCCTGATTGATTCTACAAGCCTTGGGATCAGTGTCAGTGGCTATAATTTTTGTTTCTCTAGCAAGATTTTACATGAGAATTCTTCAATGGATGTTAGCAACACAATGGTCTATTCTTTACCAACACTTCAGCCCAAATAAGAATCACTCAGACATGCAAGAGATACCTTTCGTGGTGGATTCAATTAAATTAGGTTCTACAAGGCCATACTTTCATTCTCCCTCAGCCCAAGGCTATAGTGACCATGGATGCATCCCAGATTGGGTGGAGTAATTCCTGGGGAAAGCAGTCCAAGGCACTTGGTCCCTTGAAGTGGCCAACACACATATTAATGTTCTGGAAATGAGGGTAGTGCTGTTAGTCTTGCAGGCCTTCCAAGACACTCTCCCTTTTGGGACAATTGAAGTTCAGACAGATATGTCATTAGTTTGGTACATCAACAAACAAGGAGGAATCAGGTCTTACCCCTTGTATTGAGAAGCCCTCAGAGTGTGGCAATGGACAATTTCATCCAACCATTTTCTGATAGCAATGCACATTCCGGGAAAGTCCAACATGATATCATACAAATTGAACAGGTCCATTCTGCTACTTCATGAGTGGTCTCTCATCAAGAAGGTGGCAGAAATTATTTTTTGCCAATGGGGCCAGCCTTGCTGCAATCTTTTTGCATCTCACCTGAACAAATGTAGCAGCTTCTTTTCCCTAATCCCCCTCACTGGGGGAATCACCAAGAGAAGCTCTACTACATATTAGCCGTCTGGTCTCCTCTATGCGTATCCCCAACTCCCTTGATCCCCAAATTTCTGTAGAAAGCTTTCCAGTTGAAGAGCAAACTCATCCTCATTGCTCCTTACTGACCTCGACAGATTTAGTTCCCCTTTCTTTGGCCTCATCTAATTTACCCACCTAGTATTCTAGATCTGATTCCAGACCTTCTGTCTCACCCAACAGGCATTATTCACCCAGATATCTCTAACCTGAAGCTGACAGTGTAGTTTCTCCACCTCCTTTACTAAATATGCCTTTACAACAACAAACTGAAGAACCAAGCCCGCAAATGGGACAAGCAGGCACGATGTAGAAATACACCACTTTAATAGTTCAAAAAACACACGTTCTGCAATGTTTCACAAGTTAAGCACTTTCTTCCCCAACTGCAGGGGACTTCATCAGAACAAATGAATGTAACATCTCAGCCATTTTTATATATACATACCCCACCCTAATTACTCATGTTTAATTATTCAATTTCAATGAAATTGGTAAGAAGCTTTAAAAACATAAAAAGCTAAAACATAAGGTAACCACAGCCTGTGCATACTCAAGGTATATGGTTTGTGTGAGTTAAAATCCAAAATATCTATCCTAAAATATTTTTTAACTTTAAAATACTAGCTATGCTAGTCATTTCATTTATTCCTGGATACTCCACATTTAAACGCAGCTGCCATTTCAGCTCACTAATGTCCAAATGTATATCTAAACATTTTCCCTGAATGTCTTTCTTGAGCTGTTGTATTATTAGGAACTTGAAAGTGTGCTCTTTATTGTCTTGCACATGCCTACTCAGAGCACTGGTTAACCTACTGTGTTTTATGTCGCCCATATGCTCTCGAATTCTTTTCTTAAATTTTCTACAGGTTTAGCCAATGTAGAATATGGGACATTGTTGGCATTTCGCCAGGTACACAACATTAACATTACTACAATCAAAATGTCCATTGATAAAAATATTCCTGTTGTTCAACCTGAAAAGTCCACCAGTTTCCATAATGTAGGGGCAATAAATACAATTGTTGCACTTAAAATTTTCTAACTTTCTATTACAACAATCTGGTACCAATTTTGTTTCTAAAATGTCCTTAAATGACCTGTCCTTCCTATATACCAATCTGGTTGTTCTTGACGATATTAAATATATCTGCATCTTGGTTAAAAGTGATGATTAAACTGGTATAAATATTGTTTACTCAAAATTTCCCTATATGGTGATATCCTGGTTTTATGTCCTAAAATGGGCTTATAAGTCCCATTAGCAAGCTTATTTTTTACTTCCATACTAATTTAATTCAACAGACTACTAGGATAACCCCTTTGATCAAATAATTGGATTATAAACTCTATTTCTCTTAAAAAATCTTCTTTATGACTAACCATCCTGGCAGCCCACACCAACTGTCCCTTTATTACAGATTTTTTCTGATGGTGCAAGTGCCAGCTGTCATAATCCATATATGAGTTAGAAAATGTTGGTTTTCTGTAAATATTAGTAATAAAACTCTTGCCATCTTGATCAATTTTTAAATCTACATCCAGATAGGTAATATTTTTTTCTATCACATTCATAAGTAAACTTCAAAAAATCAACAGTGTCATTGATGTAAACCAAGAACTCATTTAATACAGCCTCAGAGCCCTTCCAAATCAGAATCAAGTCATCCAAAAACCTAGTGTAGTGTATTATCTTGGAGGCAGAGGGACTTTGTTGACTTTCTTTACTAGCCAGGCAACATATGCTGCCATCCAGTGTATATCATATACTTTTATCTTCCCATAAAGCTTCTACAAGAAAGCTTTACAGAAGTAAATGAAGAGATTTGTTTTTTTGGGGTGCTTCAAAACATATTAACCCCTTTTCAGCCCCTGTACAAAGTGTCCTTGAATTTGTGGTAGTAGTTTTCAATGAAGGAGCTAGCTCCTCCACCATTAGCAGCCATTTCTAATTTTCACATTGGATTTGAAAACTCCAATCTGACTTCATCTAAACTTTGTAAGCCCTTCTTGAGACGTATCTTTCTTTTGAGACCTCCTTATAAATATCCAGTTCCTCCATGGGACTTAAATTTGGTACTGCAGACCTTGATTCATTCCCCCTTTGAATTAGCAGCAAAATGTGATCTTAAGTTTCTGACCTGAAAGACTATCATTCTAGTGGCTATCATTTCTACTAGAAGGATTTTGGAACTTCACGTATTGGCTTCTAAACCTCCCTACTTGATTCTTCAAAGGGCTAGAGTAACATTATGAACCAATGCTTCTTTCATTGCTAAGGTGATGTCAGAATCTAACATCAACCAATCCATTAACCTGCCAGTTTTCTTTTCTAAATTTGCAAACAAAGATGAATATATGTTGCACTTATTGGATGTTCATAGACCATTACATTTTTACTTGCATTGAACAAAAGAAATTAGAAAGACAGATTAATTATTTGTCTCCTTTGCAGATTCTAAATTGAGTAAATCAGTTGCAAAGGTAACTTTAACCAGCTGGCTGATGGATTGTATATCATATATCTACAATAAATTGGGTCTGTACTTACCAAACCATTTAAGAGCCCATTCAACTAGGTCCATGGCCACTTCTTTTGTGTTTCTATCTAGGGTTTCCATGGATGACATATGTGCAGTTGCAGCTTGGGCCAATCCTCATACCTTTATTACTCATTTCAAATTGGATCTGATCTCAAGGGGTAGAGCAGCTTTTGGCTCAGCTGTGCTTAGGAATATCCTTCCTTAGAGTCAACCCAGGATTTTAGGTATCTGGGGACTCTATTCCAACTGTTGAGGAATGAATAAATGAAAATTGACAACATCAGATAAAGAAGTTATTTATTTACCATAACATTTCATCTGTGTTGTTCATTTTCACCACTAACCTCCAACTTTTTTTTACAATTGATTTCTGGAAGAATGACAACTTATAAGGACACCACTCTTTCTTATGTTGTTCTCCAGATAATGGCTTCTTCTGTCAGGAATATTATGTTAATATTTCTTAAATTATGTCAACCAGGAAACAATATCTGATGTATGTTAGGGGTTGGTGCATTATGAGTAAGGGAGGAGCTCCAGAGCCTTTAAGTGACCATGAGCTAAAATTACAGCCAAGTCAAATCCGAGGGTCAGATCACATCCCCAAATGTTGAGGAAGAATGAAAATGAGTAACAGATGGAACTTTATTGTGAGTAGATAATTTATTGTTTATGTGTAACTTAAATGTGGAGCTACTTTCCCTAGGCCTCCACTGAAAATGGGATTTTCCTGGTCAAGAAATAAATAATTTCCTTTCTAGAGTTCCTATGGGTGATATTTATGCTGCTTCTACTTGACTGAGTCACTACGCCTTTGTGTCACATTATAAGAGGGACATCTCATCTACATCCAGGGTTTCCTTTGGCTCCACTGTGTTACAGAATATCCTTTCTCAGTTCCTCCCACGGAGTGTTTATGGCTGAGAACTCTCTCCCACAGGTTGAAGCCAGACAGAGCAGACATCATTGGATAGGAAGGTTATGCATTCACCATAATGATAGATTCACGTTGTCTGCCTCTGTCAACCTTCCCACCCTTCTGCCCCCCTGTCTTTATGCTGACATGGAGTCTTCCTCCCGTGATGACTGGACAGTAAGGGTTGTTTGTTTCATTGTTTGGCTTCTTGCCTTCCCCTTGGTTATCTTATCCCAAGTGGTGGGAGATATATTTTCAGTTGTATATGTTATATCATTATGTTTATCTCATGGGGCTAACTCGATGTGGGGATTGTTGGAGGAGTGGGGAGTTATAGGTAAGGAAGGCAGAGCCAGGAGGACTGAAGACTTGAACTGGCTGGTGGCCGGAGTTGGATCTGAAGTCCTACAGGTTGAAGCAGATGGAGACAGACAACACAGATCTGTCATTATGGTGAGTACATAACTTTTATATTCCCAGAGTCTAAACTCCTTTGTCTCAATTGCTTAGGCCATGATTCCAGGAGTTAGCCCTCCTTTACCAGTTTTGCTTATCTAATTATTCCATCAGATGAACATCCTCTCATGCTTCCAGGATTTAGACCTCCTTTGTTAAAATTGTTTGGTCGTGATTGCAGGAATCAGATCTCCTTTATCAATTGTGTGTAGTGCATGATTCCAGAAACTGCACCTTTATTGCTACTACTGCTTAGCCAGTGATTCCAGGACCTAGACCTAAGGGACTTTAGAGACCACTCTATATAGGAAACCTATAAAAAGTTATAGCCTATTACACAGAAATAGCATGCAACCAGGCCACACCTTTAAGAATGTGAGTAAGAACCGATACCTTAGAGTTATCATCATCTTTTGGCTGCACAGCAGATCATCTGTTTCCATTTCTTCCTGTCCTCTGCATCTTGCTCTGTCACACCAACCACCTGCATGTCTTTTCTCACCACATCCATAAACCTTATCTTAGGTCTTCCTCTTTTCCTGTTACCTGGTAGCTTAATCCTTAGCATCTTTTTCCCAATATACTCAGCATCCCTCCTCAGCACATGTCCAAACCAACATAATCTTGCCTCTCTGGCTTTGTCTCCAAACCTTCCAACCTGGGCTGACCCTCTAATATACTTTATTCCTAATCCTGTCCACCCTCATCACACCCAGTGCAAATCTTAACATCTTTAACTCTGCCACATCCAGCTCTAACTCCTGCTTTTTTGTCAATGCCACTGTCTCCAACCCATATAACATAGCTGGTCTCACTATCCTCTTGTAGATCTTCCCTTTCACTCTTACTGATACTCGTCTGTCATAAATCACTCCTGACACTCTTCTCCACCCACTCCATCCTGCCTGTACTCTCTTCTTCACCTCTCTTCCCCACTCACCATTACTTTGAACTATTGATCCCAAGTATTTAAACTCATCCACCTTCGCCACCTCTACTCCTTGCATCCTAACAATTCCTCTATCCTCCCTCTCATTCACACACATATATTCTGTCTTAGTCCTGCTGACCTTCATTCCTCTTCTCTCTAGAGCATATCTCCATCTCTCCAGGGTCTTCTCCACCTGTTCCCTACTCTCACTACAGATCACAATGTCATCTGCAAACATCATAGTCCACGGGGACTCCTGTCTGATCTCGTCTGTCAACCTGTACATCACCATTGCAAATAAGAAAGGGCTCAGAGCTGATCCTTGATGTAATCCCACCTCCACCTTAAACGCATCCGCCACTTCCACTGTAGACCTCACCGCTGTCACACTACCCTCGTACATATCCTGTACCACTCTTACATACTTCCCTGACACTCCCGACTTCCTCATACAAAACCACAACTCCTCTCTAGGCACCCTATCATATGCTTTCTCTAAGTCTAAGAACCGATACCTTAGAGTAGCAAGACTAAATACTATTGAATCAAATATGGTTAACCAAATAAATCTAACTGTGAAAGACTTTGTTGACTGAGGAGGTGATGCATATATATGGTGATACTCAATGTCATACAGTTAGGAAAGCCTTTAGTTCTAGGAACACCTTAGATATATCGACCAAAGATCAGATGAGTTAAGATGTATATTAACATATAATAAAAATGCATCCGCTATTAAAAGAATAATTTCTACACATTGGCAGATTTTGCAGGACATACCGGAACTTAAAAATATTATAAGTGAACAGCCTCACTTCACATATAAGAAACATAAAAACCTTAAGAATATCTTATGCTACAAGGAGCAGCCTAAGATATGGTTCAGTAGTCAACACATTAAAAAAGGCACATATAAATGTGGAAATTATAAATTTTACATTTATATTAATATGGATAAATCCATTCGCTTAGCTAGTAATAGAAATATAACACTAAAAGCATATGGGAACTGTAATATCAAGTTCCTTGTATATCTGGCAATATGTGTAACATGCAGCTCATACTATATAGGGAAAACCAATCAGAAATTAAAAGAACGTATTTCTATACATATCTCAGAGAAAATACTAATAAGAACACAAATGCTTTATATAAACATATTCTGGAAAATGGTGATAGCCATATGTTTCAATCTGCCATACTGGAAGTATGCATAGCAGAAATATGACATAGTGATGTTATATTGAAAACTGAACTAGCAGAGACGAAGTGGATAATTAGGCTCAAAGCTCATATACTACCAGGTCTTAATGACATTGCCCCTTTAAAACCTTTGCTGAAACACAAGCATAATTGTATCTGATTTACATAATTAATATGTCATGTGACTGTTTTTCAGTATGTAAGCTAGTGTAATCTTGTTCTTAGTGTTTAACGCCTGAGGAAGCCTCTATAGTGAAAGTTTTTAACTTGCGTTTGTATTGGAAGTAAATGCTTATCGTGATTCCAGTGAATTTTTTTTTTTGTTTTACAACAGTAAAATAAATAGGTATGCAACTGCAACAACCAGTATAATATAATTAGGAATGCAACCACAACAATAACATAAGTAGGCAAGCAGCCACAAAAACAATAATATAAGTAGGCATGCAACCGGAACAACAACAATGTAGCTAGGCACTCAAAACAACTACAAAATATTAAAATAAGTAGGCATGCAACCACAGCAACAACGAGAATATTAGTAGGCAAGGAACTGCAACAACAATAATATAAGTAGACACACAACCAAAAAATCAACAATAATATAAGTAGGCATGCAACCCCAACAACATTAAGATAAGTAGGCATGTAACCGTAAAAAACAATAATATAAGTAGGCATGCAACCTCAACAACTGTAATGTATGTAGGCAGACAACCACAACAAAAATTATATGAGTAGGTACACAACTGCAGCAACAAAATGATAGTATAAGTAGGCATGCAACCACAACAACAAGAATATAAGTAGGCACGCAGCAGCAACAATAATATAAGTAGGCCTATGACCCCAAAAACAATAATATAAGTAGACATGCAACCTCAAGAATATTAATATAAGTAGGCATGCAAATACTAAAACAATGATATAAGTCAGCATGCAACCTCAACAACAAGATTAAAAGTAGGCACCCAGCAGCAGCAACAACAATAATATAAGTAAGCACACAACCCCAGAAAGAATATGAAGGCATGCAACCTCAAGAACATTAATATAAGTAGGCATGCAAACACTAAACAATAATATAAGTCAGCATGCAACCTCAACAACAATAATATAAGTAGGGACAAAACCACAAAAATAATAATATAAGTAGGCATGCAATCTCAACAACATTAATATAAGTAGGCATGCGACTACAAAAACGACAATATAAGTAGGCATGCAACCAGAACAAAAACAGTGTAACTGGGCACACAACAACAACAAGAATATAATTAGGCATTCAACTGCAACAACAATAATATGAGTAGGTACACAGCCACAAAAACAACAATAATATAAGTAGGCATGCAACCTCAAGATTAATGTAAGTAGGTATGTTACTGCAAAAACAATATAAGTAGACATGCAACCTCAGCAGCAATAATGTAAGTAGGCATGCAGCTGCAACAAAAATAATACATGTAGAGATGCAACTGCAAAAGCGATAATATAATAAGCATGCAGCCTCCACAGCAATAATATAAGTAGGCATGCAACCGCAACAATAATATAAGTAGGCATGCAACCACAACAAAAACAATAACACAATTAGAAACACAACTACATCAATAAAACAATAATATTAGTAGGCTCGCAACTGCAACAACAATAAAATAAGTAGGCATTCCACTGCAACAACCAGTATTATGTAAGTAGGAATGCAACTGCAACAACAATAATATAAGTATGTAAGCTACTGCAAAAAGTACAATAATATATGTAGACATGCAACCTCAACAATAGAATTAGCCATGCAACTTCACCAAAAACTAGTATAATATGACTGAGCACTCAACTGCAAGAATGATAATATAAATAGGCATGCAATGACAATAACAATTATATAAGTAGGCACACAAGCACAAAAACAATAATATAAGTAGGAACACAATTGTGAAAACAACAATGCAACTAATAGGCACTCAAGTGGAACAACAATATAAGTAGACACGCAACCAGAAATTCAAGAATATAAGTAGGCATGCAATGGAACAAGAAAATAAGTAGGCAGGCAATGACACAACATTACAATAATGTAAGCAGTCATGCAACTTCAACAACAATAAAATAATTAAGCATGAGGGCAAACCAACAATAATATATGTAGGTACAGAACTTCAACAACAGTAATTTAAGTAGGCATGCAACTGCAACAAGAATAATATAAGTAGGCATGCAGCCTAAACAACAATGATATAAGTAGGCACATAACCACAACAGCAACAATAATATAAGTAGGCACGTACCACAACAAAAATAATAGTATAACTAGGCACACAGCTGCAACAAGAAAACAATAATATAAATAGGCATGTAACTGCAGCAGCAATAAAATAAGCACGTACACGACTGTGACAACAAGAAGGATATAAGTAGGAATGCAACTGCAAACAACAACAGTAATATAGGTAGGCACGCAACTGCAAAAAACACAGTAGTGTAAGTAGACATTTAACCTCAACAACAATAATATAATTAGGGACTCAACCTCAAGAACAAGACTAATATAACTAGGCACACAATTGCAACAATGTAAGTAGACATGCAACAGCAACAACAAAACAATAAAATAAGTAGGTATGCAACCACAACAACAAGAATAAAAGTAAGCACACGTCCGCAACAACAATAATATAAGTAGCACACAACTCCAAAAACAGCAATAATATAAGTGCAACCTCAACAACAATAATATAAGTAGGCATGCAACTGCAACAATAATAATATAAGTAGGCATGGAACCACAAAAACAACAATAATATAAGTAGTTGTGCAACCTGAACAACAATAATATAAGTAAGCTCCTTAATAAAACCAAAGCCACCTGAGGTGCAAGAACGAGACTGTCACAAAAAAAGTTACATCATAAATCACTGCCCAATGCCTTCATTCATAAACTCCACTCACAATTAAATGAATCAGTGAGTTACTGAATGTTTAGAGAAAACACAAAACTGAACCACCACGATAAAACAATAAACTTTTAATCCAGTAAAAGTTGATAAGCGCTTTCACGTGCACACTTCTTCAGATCTTAAATGTTTAAGATCTGAAGAAGCATACTCAGTGTGTACGTGAAAGCACTTATCAACTTTTACTGGATTAAAAGTTTATTGTTTTATCGTGGTGGTTCAGTTTTGTGTTTTCTCTAAATATTCACCTTTCATCTTCAAAGTCTGGACCTTTGGACAGCAGCGTTACTTCTTTTTTGTTTTATGAGTTACTGAATGTACAAGAACATAACTATGCAATGAGTGGGTTTAGCTAAAACACAGCAATGTAAGCTCATTGTAAAGAGAGTGTTTAGTAATAAGTCTCAAATACTGATCTGTCATACGCTCCTAACAGAACGGGCTAGCAATCAAAACAATTGTAAAGCTCTATATTTACTGACTCTAGCCCTTATCCCCACCCATTAAGTTCCAGACACAGCCTCCAAGCTAAGTTCAAAATACATTTCAACTAAAAAGCTAAAATGGTAAAAACTACATAAACTAACTGGATTAAAAATGGCTGACATAATTGCCTACATATAAAAGCTTTGAATAATCCAGTTATAACATACTTTAGATTTAAATCAAGGCACATTGGTATATTGGACGTTTCATCTGCTCACAGCAAGCCCATAATCCAAATCCATAAGCCTCAAGTGCTCCCTGTGCTGACTCATACGTTCGTACATCTTAAAGTGACAGTCTAGGCTTAATGCTGTGAAATAACACAGTTAAAGCAGAGCACTAAAGCATACTAAATTATAAGAATTAATTAAAATATAATATACTATAGAGCAGCTAAAGAAGTTGTCATTATATAGATGTTTCAGCCAAAAAACCAAGTCACTATTATTAAAGCTATTAGTCTGAAGCATAACAAACTTTTCAACTGAAAACTACGGTCTCCAAATAAGCAAACATGAGACACAAATGCTTCCTAAACTATTTAGCTCATTCATACAATCAGGGATAACAATTCAGGCTTAATACTGTAATAAGGTACAATAAAATATAATATTATTTGAAATACACTTAATCGATATACTATTAACCTATGGGTTATTGCAAAAGGCAGTACGCTACTGATGTCTTGCATTACATTCCCAGTTAAAGCGCTAACCCTTTCTATTACTAAGCCCAAAATTCAAGATTTAAGGCATTTGTTCAAGGGCCATACTCATAGTCAATGCTGATCCACTAAGTAATAGCCCAATAACACAACTTTACATAATTTGTTATACCCGGGTTACATTAACTGATGGCACTTAGATCCTAAAATTGATGGACATATATAATTTAAAAATTAAATATGTCCATTAGTTTCTAAAAGATATTCCGGGTCTATTTAGCTACTCCAAATTTACCTTGCCAAGCTCTTCAATTTTAAAATGCATTTAATTGAAAAATAGCCATTAAGACCAGGGTACTTGTATGCATCCAATTTAATCTGCCAGAGTAGTTCTAGTTCTTCCAACCTTAAATTCTCTGAACCCCCTATAGTATTGTAAGGGAAATGGTCTATCACCAGATATTTGAATGTATGTTCCTTTTCTATCAATACATGTTTCGCCAGAGCATTCTCTGACTTCCCTTTACTAACTGCATATTGATGTTCATACAAGCATTCTTGGAACTTACGATCCATTTTGCCTATATAATAGGCAGGGCATTGTTGGCATTTGGCAAGGTAAACCACAGCCTTCGAATTCCAATTGTATTTATCCTGATTCTGTAAAGAGTGTCATTAACACTAAAAGAAGATGCTACCTCTATATATTTAGAGTCTACATGCTTCACATTTGGACATCCCCGTCAAATTTGATTTCCTAGTAATCTTGGATTCCAGCAGATTTTTCAAATTTGGGCCCCTTTTATGAATAATTCTTAGTATACTGCCCAACTTTTGTGATAGATCCATATTGCTCTTAGTCAGATCTCAATTTTTATTCAAGATATACCTGACTATGTAACTCTCCGCACTAAATGTAGTGATTAAGCTTAAAGTGAAACCATTTGGCCCATCCGTACCCTGTTCATGACTATTGGTCACCAACAACAATAATATAAGTAGGCACCAACCACAAAAACAACAATAATATAAGTAGTTGTGCAACCTGAACAACAGTAATACAAGTAAGCTCACAACCACAATAGCAGATAAAATAAGGCACGTAACTGCAACAACTAGTACGATATAAGTAGGAATGAAACTGCAATAACAAGAATAATATAAGTAGACATGCAACCACAACAATATAAGTAGGCACGCAACCACAGCAACAATAATATATGTAGGTATACAACCTCAACAAGAAACAATATCAATGTAAGTAGGCATGCAACTGCAACAACAATAAAATAAAGAAGCAGGCAGCCGCAACAACAATAGTATAAGTAGGCATGCAACCGCAATAACAATAATATAAGTAATTACACAACCAAAAAAAAAACAATAATATAAGTAGGCATGCAACCTCAACAACATTAATACAAGTAGGCTTGTAACCTCAAATACAGCAGTAATATAAATAGGCATGCAACTAGAACATCAACAGTAATGTAAATAGGCACTTAACCTCAACAACAACATCAGTAGGCATGCAACTTCAACAATAATATAAGTAAGCACTCAACTGCTAAAACAACAATAATATAAATAGGCATACACCCTGAACAACAACAAAATGATTATATGAGTAGCTATGCAACTACAACAAAAAGAATATAAGTAGGCATATAGCCACAACAGCAATAATATAAGTAGGCACGCAACCACAATAACAATAATATAAGTAATCACAACCAACCTCAACAACATTAACTTAAGTAGGCTTGTAACCTCAAAAACAGCAGTAATACAAATAGACATGCAACTGAAAAACAACAAAGTAACTAGGCACATAACTGCAACAACAGAACAATAAAATAAGTAGGCACGCGACCATAATAACAACAAGAATTCAAGTAGGCACGCAACTGCAACATCAATATAAGTAGGTACACAACTGCACAACAAAACAATAAAATAAGTAGGCACACAACCACAACAACAAGAATATAAGTAGGCGTGCAACGGCAACAACAATATAAGTAGGTACACAACTGCAAAAACAATAATATAAGTAGGCATGCAACCTCAACAGCATTAATATAAGTAAGCATGCAACTGCAAAAACAGTAATACAAGTAGGCATGCAACCTCAACAACAATAATATAAGCAGGCACGTAACCGCAACATCAATATAAATAGGCATGCAACCAGAACAAAACAATAATACAAGTAGGCACGCAGTTGCAACAACAAAACAGTAATATAACTGGACTCACACCTGCAGCAACCATAAAAGAAGTAGGCATGCAATTGCAGGAACCATTACAATATAAGTAGGAATGCACCTGCAACAACAGCAATATAAGTAGGCAAGCAATCACAAAAACAATGATATAAATAGGCATGCAACTTCAACAGTAATAATAATATACTTAGGGATGCAACCGAAGCAAAATCAATCATATAAATAGGCAAGTAACCAAATCAGCAACAATAATATAAGTAGCCATGCAGCGTCAGCAAAAAGCAATATAAGTAGGCATGCAGATGTAAGAATATCAATGCAAGTAGGCATGCAACCACAACAAGAATAAAAGTAGTAAGCATGCAGTGCAACAATAATATAAGTAGGCATGCAACCACAACAACAGCAATAATATAAGTAGGCATGCAAATGCAACAACAACAATAATATGAGTAGGAATGCAACTGCAACAACAGTAATGTAAATAGGCACTTAACCTCAACAACAATATCAGTAGGCATGCAACCTCAACAATAACATAAGTAAGCACTCAACTGTTAAAGCACCAGTAATATAAACAGGCACACCTTGAAGAACAACAATATAAGTAGGCAGGCAACTGCAAAAACAAAAGGATTATATAAGTAGCCACACACCACAACAAAAAGAATATAAGTAGGCGCACAGTCACAACAGCAATAATGTAAGTAGGCACACAACCGCAACAACAATAATATAAGTAATCACACAATCACAAAAACAACAATAATATAAGTAGGCATGCAACCTCAATGACATTAATATAAGTATGCATGAAACAGCAAAAATAGCAGTAATATAAATAGGCATGCAACTGGAACAACAACAAGGTAACTAGGCACATAACTGCAACAACAAAACAATAAAATAAGTAGGCATGCAACCACAACAACAACAAGAATATAAGTAGGCACACAACTGCAACAAAAATTTAAGTAGATACAGAACTGCAAAAACAATAATATAAGTAGGCATGCAACCTCAACAGCATTAATATAAGTAGGCATGCAACCGCAAAAACATTAATACAAGTAGGCATGCAACCTCAATTACAATAAAATAAGTAGGCACACAACCGCAACAGTAATATAAAGAGGCATGCAACCAGAATAAACAATAATACAAGTAGGCAGGAAGCTGCAACAACAAAACAATAATATAAGTTTGCTGACACCTGCACCAACAATAAAATAAGTAGGCACACAACTGCAGCAACCATTACAATATAAGCAGCAATGCACTTGCAACAACAGTAATACAAGAAGGCAATCAACCACAAAAACAATGATATAAATAGGCAAACAACTTCAACAGCAATAATAATGTAATTAGGGATGCAACCTGAGCAAAATCAATAATATAAGACAGCAAGCAACCGAAGCAACAACAATAATATAAGTTGACATGCAGCATCAGCAAAATCAATATAAATAGGCATGCAGATGGAAGAACATCAATGCAAGTAGGCATGCAACCACAACAAGAATAAAAGTAGTAAGCATGCAGCTGCAACAACAGCAATAATATAACTAGGCATGCAACTGCAACAATAATGTAATTAGGCAAGTAACCTCAACAGCAATAACATCAATAGGCATGCAACTGCAACAACAATAATATAAGTAAGCATACAATTACAAAAACAACAATAGTATAAATAGGCACACAACCTGAACAACAACAATATAACTAGGCAAACATCTGCAACAACAAAATATAAGTATGCAAGTAACCACAACAACTGGAATAGAATTAGGCACACAGCTGCAACAACAATAATATAAGTAGGCACGCAACAGCAAAAACAGCAATAATATAAGTAGGCATGCAGACACAACAACAGTAGTATAAATAGGCACTTAACCTCAAGAGCAATAAGTATCAGTATGCATGCAACAGCAACAGCAATAATATATGTAAGCACCCGATTGCAAAAACAACAATAATATATATAGGCATGCAACCCAAACAACAACAGTATAAAGGCAGGCAACTGCAACAACAAAATGATATTCTACATAGTCATGCAACCACAACAAAAATAATATAAGTAGGCATGCAGCCACAATAGTAATATAAGTAGGCACACAACCACAAAAACAATAATATTAGTATGCATGCAACCTCAAGAACATTAATATAAGTAGACATGTAGATGTTAAAAGAACAATAATATAATCATGCAACCACAAAAAACAACAATAATATAAGTAGGCAGGCAGCCTCAACAGCATTAATATACGTAGGCATGCAACCTCAAAATCAATAATAATATAAATAGGCATGCAATTGGAACAACAACAATGCAAGTAGGCACGTAACAGCAACAATAAAACAATAAAATAAGTAGGCATGCAACCACACCAACAAGAATATAAGTAGGCATGCAGCTGCAACAACAATAATATAAGTAGGTATGCAACTGCAAAAATAACAATAATATAAATAGGCATGCAGCCTCAAAAACAACAATTATATAAATAGGCATGCAACTGGAATGGCAACAATGCAGGCAAGCAGCCTCAACAGCATTAATATACGTAGGCATGCAACCTCAAAAGGAACAATATTAGAAATAGGCATGCAACTGGAGCAACAACAACAATGCAAGTAGGCATGTAACAGCAACAACAAAACAATAAAATAAGTAGGCATGCAACCACACCAACAAGAATATAAGTAGGCATGCAGCTGCAACAACAATAATATAAGTAGCTACACAACCACAAAAACAACAATATTACAAGTAGGCATGCAACCTCAACTACAATGATATAAGTAGGCATGCAACCGCAAAAAACAGTAATACAAGTAGGCATGCAACCTCAACTACAATGATATAAGTAGGCATGCAACCGCAAAAACAGTAATACAAGTAGGCATGCAACCTCAACAACAATAATATAAGTAGGCATGCAAGTGAAAGAGTAATATAAATAGGCATGCAACCACACCAAAAGCAATCATACAACTAGAAACGCAGCTGGAACAACAAAACAATAATATAAGTAGGGTTGCAACTGCAGCAACAATAAAATAAGTAGGCACGCAACTGCAGCAACCAGTACAATATAAGTAGGAATGCGACCGCAACATTAATAATATAAGTAAACATACAATTTCAACAGTATTAATAATATAACTGGCAAGCAACCATAATAAAATCAATAATATAGGTAGGCCTGCAACCACAGCAACAGCAGTAATATAAGTAGGTATGCAACATCAACAAAAAACAATATAAGTAGGCAGGCAGATGGAACAACATCAATGCAAGTAGTTATGCAACCACAACAACAGTAAAATAAGTCAACGCAGCCACAACAAGAATAATATAAGTAGGCATGCAACTGCAACAACACTAATGTAAATAGGCAAGTAACCTCAACAACAGTAATATCAGTAGGCATGCATCTGCAGCAACAATAATATAAGTAACCACGCAACTGCAAAAACAACAATAATATAAATAGGCATGCAACCTGAACAACAACAATATAAGTAGGCAGGCAACTGTAACAACAAATGAAAATATAAGTAGGCACAGAACCACAACAACAAGAATACAAGTAGGCACGCAACAGCAAAAACAATACTATAAGTCGGCATGTAACCTCAAGAACCTTAATATAAGTAGGCATGCAAATGCTAAAACAATAATAATCAAAGTAGGCAAACAACCTCAACAAAAATAGTATCACTAGGCATGCAACCCCAACAACAATAATATAAGTAGGCATGCAATGGCAACAACAATAAAATAACTTGGCATGCAACTGCAACAACAAGCAAAATAGGCATGAAATCACAACTACAACAATAATATAAGTAGGTACACAATGGCAAAAACAATAATATAAGTAGGCATGCAACCACAAAAACAATAGTATAAGTACAACCACAACAACAATAAGTAGGGGTGCAACTACAACAACAATAATATAAGTAGGTATGGAACTTCAACAACAATAATGAAATAGGCATGTTACTTCAAAAACAATAATATAGGTACGTATGCAACTGCAAAAACAGCAGCAATATAAATAGGCATGCAACCAGAACAAGAGCAATATAAGTAGGCATTCAATAGCAACAACAAAACAATAAAATAAGTAGGCACGCAACCACATCAACAACAAGAATGTAAGTAGACATGCAACTGCAACTACAATAATATAACTAGGTAGACAACCACAAAACAACAGTAAAATAAGTAGGTATGCAACCTCAACAACATTAGTATAAGTAGGCATGCAAACAGAAAAACATTAATATAAGTAGGTATACAATCTCAACAAGATTAATATTTGTAGGCACACAACTTCAACAACAATAATATAAGTAGGCATTCTACCTCAAAAACAATAATATAAATAGGCACACAACTGGAACAACAACAATGTAAGTTGCCATGCAACAGCAAAAAATATATATAAAATAAGTAGGCATGCAACCACAACAACAAAAATATAAGTAAGCATGCATCTGCACAAGAATAATATAAGTAGGCACACAACTGCAAAAACAATATAGGAGCAACCTCAACAACATTAATATAAATAAGCGTGCAACTGCAAAAACAATAATATAAGTAGCATGCAACCCAAACAACAATAATATAAATAGGCATGCAACCTCAACAACAATAATATAAGTAGGCACACAACTTCAACAACAATAACATAAGTAGGTACGCAACTGTAAAAACAACAACAATATAAGTAGTCGTGCAACCTCAACAACAATAATAGAAGTAGGTAGGCAATGGCAACAACAATAAAATAACTAGGCTCGCAACTGCAACAACCAGCAAAATAGGCATGAAACCACAACAACAATAATATAAGTAGGTACACAACCACAAAAACAACAATAATAAAAGTAGGCATGCAACCACAAAAACGATAATATAAGTAAGCATGCAACCACAACAACAATAGTATAAGTATGTACACAACTGCAAGAACAACAATAATATAAGTGGGGATACAACTGCAACAACAATAATATAAGTAGGCATGGAACGGCAACAACAATAATGAAAATAGGCATGTTACTTCAAAAACAATAAAATAGTTAAGCATGCAAGTGCAAAAATAGCAGTAATATAAATAGACATGCAACCACACCAAAAGCAATAATACAACTAGAAATGCAGCTGGAACAACAAAACAATAATATAAGTAGGGTTGCAACTGCAACAACAATAAAATAAGTAGGCACACAACTGCAGCAACCAGTACAATATAAGTAGGAATGCGACTGCAACATCAATAATATAAGTAAACACACAATTTCAACAGTATTAATAATATAACTGGCAAGCAACCAGAATAAAATCAATAATATAGGTAGGCCTGCAACCACAGCAACAGCAGTAATATAAGTAGGTATGCAACATCAACAAAAAACAATATAAGTAGGCAGGCAGATGGAACAACATCAATGCAAGTAGTCATGCAACCACAACAACAGTAAAATAAGTCTTAACGCAGCCACAACAAGAATAATATAAGTAGGCATGCAACTGCAACAACACTAATGTAAATAGGCAAGTAACCTCAACAACTGTAATATCAGTAGGCATGCATCTGCAGCAACAATAATATAAGTAACCACGCAACTGCAAAAACAACAATATTAATAGGCATGCAACCTGAACAACAACAATATAAGTAGGCAGGCAACTGTAACAACAAATGAAAATATAAGTAGGCACGGAACCACAACAACAAGAATACAAGTAGGCACGCAACAGCAAAAACAATACTATAAGTCGGCATGTAACCTCAAGAACCTTAATATAAGTAGGCATGCAAATGCTAAAACAATAATAATCAAAGTAGGCAAACAACCTCAACAACAGTAGTATCACTAGGCATGCAACCCCAACAACAATAATATAAGTAGGCATACAACCACAAAAACAATAATAATAAAACTAGGCATGCAACCTCAACAATATTAAAATAAGTAAGGAAACAACTGCAAAAACAACAATAATATAAATAGACACATAACCGGAACAACAGCAATGTAACTAGGCTAGCAACAGCAACAACAAAACAATAAAGTAAATAGGCACACAACCACAACACCAACAAGAATATAAGTAGGCAAGCAACCTCAACATTACTATAAGTAAACATACAATGCAACCACAAAAAGAATAATAATATAAGTAGTTATGCAACCTCAACAACAGTAATATAAGCAGGCATGCAACTGCAACAAAAATAATATGAGTAGGTATGCAACTGCAAAAATAATATAAGTAGGCATGCAGCCTCAAGAACATTAATATAAGTAGACATGCAAGCACTAAAACAACAATAATATGAATAGTCATTCAACACAGCAGCAATAATATAACTAGGTAAGCAACCAGAAAAAACAACAATAATGTAAGTAGGCATACAACCTCAACAACATTAATATAAGTAGGCACTCAACCGCAAAAATAAGAATAATATAAATAGACATGCAACCAGAACAACAACAATGTAACTAGGCATGCAACAGCACCAACAAAACAATAAAACAAGTAGGCATGCAATCACATCAACAACAAGAATGTAAGTAGACACGCAACTGCAACTATGATAATATAACTAGGTAGACAACCGCAAAAACAACAGTAAAATAACTAGGTATGCAACTTCAACAACATTAGTATAAGTAGGCATGCAAACAGAAAAACATTCATATAAGTAGGTATTGCAATCTCAACAAGATTTATATTTGTAGGCACACAACTGCAACAACAATAATATAAGTAGGCATTCAACCTCAAAAACAATAATATAAATAGGTACACAACTGGAACAACAACAATGAAAGTAGTCATGCAACAGCAAAAAAAAAAATACATAAAATAAGTAGGCATGCAACCACAACAGCAACAAAAATATAAGTAAGCATGCATCTGCAACAAGAATAATATAAGTAGGCACACAACCGCAAAAATAACAATATAAGAGCAACCTCAACAACATTAATATAAGTAGGCATGCAACTGCAAAAACAATAAGTAACATGCAACCTCAACAACAATAATATAAGTAGGCACACAACCGCAACAACAATAACATAAGTAGGTACGCAACCATAAAAATAACAATATAAGTAAATGTGCAACCTCAACAACAATAATATAAGTAGGCATGCAATGGCAACAACAATAAAATAACTTGGCATGCAACTGCAACAACAAGCAAAATAGGCATGAAATCACAACTACAACAATAATATAAGTAGGTACACAATGGCAAAAACAACAATAATATAAGTAGGCATGCAACCACAAAAACAATAGTATAAGTACATACACAACTGCAAGAACAATAATAATATAAGTAGGGATGCAACCTCAACAGCATTAATGTAAGTAGGCATGCAGCCATAAAAACAATAATATAAGGTGACTTGCAGCCTCAACAACAGTAATGTAAGTAGGCATGCAACCGCAACAAAAATAATATGAGTAGGCACTCAACTACAAAAACAACAATAATATAAGTAGGCATGCAACCACAACAACAATAAGTAGGGATGCAACTACAACAACAATAATATAAGTAGGTATGGAACTGCAACAACAATAATGAAATAGGCATGTTACTTCAAAAACAATAATATGGATACGTATGCAACTGCAAAAACAGCAGCAATATAAATAGGCATGCAACCAGAACAAGAGCAATATAAGTAGGCATTCAATAGCAACAACAAAACAATAAAATAAGTAGGCATGCAACCACATCAACAACAAGAATGTAAGTAGACATGCAACTGCAACTACAATAATATAACTAGGTAGACAACCACAAAACAACAGTAAAATAAGTAGGTATGCAACCTCAACAACATTAGTATAAGTAGGCATGCAAACAGAAAAACATTAATATAAGTAGGTATACAATCTCAACAAGATTAATATTTGTAGGCACACAACTTCAACAACAATAATATAAGTAGGCATTCTACCTCAAAAACAATAATATAAATAGGCACACAACTGGAACAACAACAATGTAAGTTGCCATGCAACAGCAAAAAATATATATAAAATAAGTAGGCATGCAACCACAACAACAAAAATATAAGTAAGCATGCATCTGCAACAAGAATAATATAAGTAGGCACACAACTGCAAAAACAATATAGGAGCAACCTCAACAACATTAATATAAATAAGTGTGCAACTGCAAAAACAATAATATAAGTAGCATGCAACCCAAACAACAATAATATAAATAGGCATGCAACCTCAACAACAATAATATAAGTAGGCACACAACTTCAACAACAATAACATAAGTAGGTACGCAACTGTAAAAACAACAACAGTATAAGTAGTCGTGCAACCTCAACAACAATAATAGAAGTAGGTAGGCAATGGCAACAACAATAAAATAACTAGGCTCGCAACTGCAACAACCAGCAAAATAGGCATGAAACCACAACAACAATAATATAAGTAGGTACACAACCACAAAAACAACAATAATAAAAGTAGGCATGCAACCACAAAAATGATAATATAAGTAAGCATGCAACCACAACAACAATAGTATAAGTATGTACACAACTGCAAGAACAACAATAATATAAGTGGGGATACAACTGCAACAACAATAAGTAGGTATGCAACTGCAACAACAATAATATAAGTAGGCATGGAACGGCAACAACAATAATGAAAATAGGCATGTTACTTCAAAAACAATAAAATAGTTAAGCATGCAAGTGCAAAAATAGCAGTAATATAAATAGACATGCAACCACACCAAAAGCAATAATACAACTAGAAATGCAGCTGGAACAACAAAACAATAATATAAGTAGGGTTGCAACTGCAGCAACAATAAAATAAGTAGGCACACAACTGTAGCAACCAGTACAATATAAGTAGGAATGCGACCGCAGCAACAGTAATATAAGTAAACATACAATTTCAACAGTATTAGTAATATAACTGGCAAGCAACCAGAATAAAATCAATAATATAGGTAGGCCTGCAACCACAGCAACAGCAGTAATATAAATAGGTATGCAACATCAACAAAAAACAATATAAGTAGGCAGGCAGATGGAACAACATCAATGCAAGTAGTCATGCAACCACAACAGTAAAATAAGTCTTAACACAGCCACAACAAGAATAATATAAGTAGGCATGCAACTGCAACAACACTAATGTAAATAGGCAAGTAACCTCACTAATAGTAATATCAGTAGGCATGCATCTGCAGCAACAATAATATAAGTAACCACGCAAATGCAAAAACAACAATAATATAAATAGGCACACAACCTGAACAACAACAATATAAGTAGTCAGGCAACTGCAGCAAGAAATGAATATATAAGTAGGCACGGAACCACAACAACAAGAATATAAGTATGCATGCAACAGCAAAAACAATAAGTCAGCATGTAACCTCAAGAACATTAATATAAGTAGGCATGCAAATGCTAAAACATTAATAATCTAAGTAGGCAAGCAACCTCAACAACAGTAGTATAACTAGGCATGCAACCACAAAAACACTAATAATAAAACTAGGCATGCAACCTCAACAATTTTAAAATAAGTAGGGAAACAACTGCAAAAACAACGATAATATAAATAGACACATAACTGGAACAACAGCAATGTAATTAGGCTAGCAACAACAAAACAATAAAATAAATAGGCACACAACCACAACACCAACACGAATATAAGTAGGCAAGCAACATCAACATTACTATAAGTAAACATGCAATGCAACTACAAAAAGAATAATAATAATATAAGTAGTTATGCAACCTCAACAACAGTAATATAAGCAGGCATGCAGCCTCAAGAACATTAATATAAGTAGACATGCAAGCACTAAAACAACAATATGAATAGTCATGCAAGCACAACAACAATAATATAAGTAGGTAAGCAACCAGAAAAAACAACAATAATGTAAGTAGGCATACAACCTCAACAACATTAATATAAGTAGGCACTCAACCGCAAAACAAGAATAATATAAATAGACATGCAACCAGAACAACAATGTAACTAGGCATGCAACAGCACCAACAAAACAATAAAATAAGTAGGCATGCAATCACATCAACAACAAGAATGTAAGTAGACATGCAACTGCAACTACAATAATATAACTAAGTAGACAACTGCAAAAACAACAGTAAAATAAGTAGGTATGCAACCTCAACAACATTAGTATAAGTAGGCATGCAAACAGAAAAACATTAATATAAGTAGGTATGCAATCTCAACAAGATTAACATTTGTAGGCACACAACAGCAACAACAGAAATATAAGTAGGCATTCAACCTCAAAAACAATAATATAAATAGGAACACAACTGGAACAACAACAATGTAAGTAGCCACGCAACAGCAAAAAAAAAAAAATAAAATAAAATAAGTAGGCATGCAACCACCACAACAAAAATATAAGTAAGCATGCATCTGCAACAAGAATAAATAATTAAATGCAAAAACAACAATATAAGAGCAACCTCAACAACATTAATATAAGTAGGCATGCAACTGCTAAAACAATAATGTAAGTAACATGCAACCTCAACAACAATAATATAAATAGGCATGCAATCTCAGCAACAATAATATAAGTAGGCACACAACCACAACAACAATAACAATATGGTTTTAGCATTTTGGGAAGAAAATTTCATACTGAAAGATAATGCGTTTGTAAGACATATTTTTCTACAATAGGTTTGTTGATGATTTGATGCTAATATGGACAGGATCTTGTGAAAAGTTAGATGAATTCTTCTTATTTCTGAACACAACTGATTTTTTGAAATTCAGTTATTCAGTTTCATCCAGTACTCTGAACTTTTTAGCTGTTACAATTACTAAAAATATGGAGGGAGAATTATATAGAAAGCCTTGTCTTAGGAACAATGTGTTGAGTAGAGATAGAATGCATACAGCCCATCTATATAGAAATATCATTAAAGGACAAGGTATGGACATATCTAGGTTAGATAAAAATAACACAACATTTCAAGAAGACATCAGATTATTTAAAGATGAATTACTAAAATAAATACAATATAGAAGAAGTAGAGAAAGGTATTTGTGAAGTAACTACTCTAAGACAAACTAGGGCAAAGCCATTTATAATGAATGATGTACAATTACCTTCATCTACTGAAGGTAGGAGGTATAATAATAGAGAGACAATACCCATTAAATTACAATATTCGAGCAATATAAATAGAGCTCGATAAAGTATTAATAAGAATTGGTCAATCTTACAGTCAGATTCAAAAATATGTAATGTGATACGTGTTGTCCCAAGTTTGGGTATAAAAACAAAAAGAACTTGAAAAGACTCCTATGTTACTGTAATAATGTGAAGACTCAAAAAAACAGATGGATATGGTCTAAAATCTTGTGGGAATTGTAATATCTGTAGTGATAGTTTTGGCCCATGAAAATGAATTCATTCATCCTACCACTTCTAAATGTTATAGGTTTAAAGTTACAGCTAGTGGTACAACTAAGAATCTTATTTATCTAGCTGTGTGTTCTATTTGTAGTTCATTCTATGTAGGGATGACAAATCGATCATTAAGAGAATGTGTGAGAGAACACAGCAGCTATAAGAAACATGGATTTGGAGAGAATTGCTTTAGCCAAACATGTTGCACAGTTTGATAAAACCCATAGTTTTACTTTTAGAGTAGTTGAATGTGTTTTTGAGAGCTTAAGACTGGGGGACATTAAAAACCTAACTGAACAATGTGAATTAAAATGGATAGTAGAGCTACAAGCAAATTGCACACCTGGTTTGAATGATAGAGCATCTATTAAACCCTATTTGAAAGCACATTTTTTTAAATGAATGATGGTCACTGTGGAGCATTATGTATATATATATATATATATATATATATATATATATATATATATGTACACATGTATATTTTATAGCAATTTATATATATATATATATATATATATATATATATATATATATAAAACATTTTTAAACCGTTTTATTATTTTATGTGTGTAATGTGTTGTATATGTAGTACATCTCTTTAACAGTATAATGAAGTGATGTAAGTTGATTTTATTATCTGATGAAGCATCTTCTCTGATGTGAAAGTGCTAACCTACTATAAACTGGTTTATTTTATTTATTCTGCCTGTTTCTTCGCTGCATTTTATTTTATCAATTTCTCTGTTATTGTGCTAGCTGAAGTTTATTCGCATTGGCATTGCAATATAAGTAGGCATGCAACCTCAACAACATTAATATAAGTCGACATGCAACTGCAAAAGCAATAATATAAGTAGTCATGGAACCTCAACAACAGTAATGCAAGTAGACATGCAACTGCAAAAGCAATAATATGAGTAGGAATGCAACTGCAGGAACAACAAGAATATAAGTAGGCATACAGGATCAACAATAATAATATAAGTAGCCACACAACCACAAAAACAATAATATAACTGCAGCCTCAACAGCTTTAATATAAGTAGGCATGCAACCATAAAAACAATTATATAAGTAGGCATGTAACCTCAACAACAACAATGAAAGTAGGCACGCAACACACAACAACAATAATATAAGTAGGCATGCAACCACAAAAACAAGAATAATATAAATAGGCATGCAACCTTAGCAACATTAATGTAAGTTGGCACACAAATGGAAAAACAACAGTGATAGAAATATGCACTCAACCACAACAACAACAACTTAACTAGGCAAGCAACAACAACAAAACAATAAAATAGGTAGGCACGCAACCACAACAACAACAGCAAGACTAGAAATAGGCATGCAACTGCAACAATAATAATATAAGTAAGTACACAACCATAAAAACACAAATATAAGTAAGCATGCAGCCTCAACAACAATAATATAAGTAGCCACACAAGCGCAAAAATGACAATAATGTAAGTGCAACCTCAGCAATATTAATATAGGTAGGCATGTGACTCAAAAAAACTATAAGTAGCTATGTATTCTCAACAACAACAATATAAGTGCAACCTCAACAATATTAATATAGGTAGGCATGCAACTCGTTGCAACTGCAACAGTAATATAAGTAGGTACACAACCGTAAAAACAACAAGAATATAAGTAAGCATGCAGCCTCAACAACAATAATATAAGTAGCCACAGAAGTGCAAAAATTACAATAATATAAGTGCAATCTCTGCAACATTAATATAAGTAAGCATGTGACTCCAAAAAAATACTATAAGTAGCTATGTATTCTCAACAACAACAATATAAGTAGGCAGAAAACCACAGCAACAATAATATAAGTAGTTACGCAACCAGAAAAACAACAATAATATAAGTAGGCTTGCAACCTCAACAACAATAATGGAAGTAGGCATGCAGGCACAGCAGCAACATTAATATACATAGGCACACAACCACAACAAAAACAATAATATAACTAAGCACACAACTGCAACAACAAAACAATAATATAAGTAGGCTCACAACCACAACAACAATAAAATAACTAGGTATGCAACTGCAACTACCAGTACAATATAAGTAGGAAGGAAATGGAAAAAACAACAATAATATAGGTAGACAACCAAACTATAAAAACAACTTCAACAACAATAATAATATAATTAGACATACAAGCGCAACAACAATAATATAAGTAGGCACACAAGTGGAACAAAATCAGTAATATAAGTATGCATGCAACCACAGCAACAACAATAATATATACAGGTGCGCAACTTCAACAAAAAAAAAACAATATAACTATGCATGGAGATGGAACAACATCAATGCAAATAGGCATACAACCACAACAACAATAATACAAGCACACACCCAAGACAACAACAATAATATAAGTAGGCATGCAACTTCAACAGCAATAATATAAATGTATAAAGTAACCTCAGCAACAATATCAGTAGGCATGCAACTTCAACAACAATGATATAAGTAAGCATGCAACTCCAAAAACAACAATAATATAAATAGTCAAGTAACCCAAACAACATTATAAGTAGGCCGCAACTGGAACAACAGAATGATAAGATAAGTAGGCACGCACCCACAACAAAAAGAATATAACTAGGCACACAGCCACAGCAACAATAATAAAAGTAGGCACACAACCGCAAAAACAATACTATAAGTAGGCATGCAACCTCAAGAACATTAATATCAGTAAACATTCAAATGCTAAAACAATAATAATGTAAGTAAGCATGCAACCTCAACAACAGTATTATACATAAGCACAAAACTGCAAAAAAAAACCAATAATATACTCACGCAACTGGAACAACAACAATGTAATTAGGCATGCAACAACATGAACAAAACAATAAAATAAGTAGGCCTGCAACCAGAAGAATATAAGCAGGTAACAACAGGAAAAAGAACAATAACATAAGTGCAACCTCAACAACATTAATACAAGTAGACATGCAACTGCAAAAAAAAAATAATGTGAGTAGGCATGCAACCTCAAGAACAATAATATAAGTAGGCATGCAACCATAAAAACAATTATATAAGTAGGCATGTAACCTCAACAACAATAAGTAAGGCACGCAACCACAAAAACAACAATAATATAAGTAGGCATGCAACAACAACAACAACAAGAACAATAATATAAGTAGGCATGCAACCTTAACAAAATGTAAGTTGGCACAACAAAAAAAACAACAGTGATATGCAACCACAACAACAATAATATAAGTAGGCATGCAACCACAGCAACAATAATATAAGTAGGCAAGCAACTGCAACAACAATAACATAAATAGGCATGCAACTGCAACAATAATAATATAAGTAAGTACACAACCATAAAAACACAAATATAAGTAAGCATGCAGCCTCAACAACAATAATATAAGTAGCCACACAGCAACAACAATAATATATGTAAGTGCAACCTCAACAAAAACAATAATATAGGCACAGAGTTGCAACTGCAACAGTAATATAAGTAGGCACAACTGCAACAACAATAGAATATGCAACTGCAACAATAATATAAGTAAATAATATAAGTAATTCTCAACAACAACAACAATATAAGTAGGCATGAAACCTCAGCAAAATAATAATAAAATTACGCAACAGAACAACAATATAAGTAGGCATGCAACCTCAACAACAATAATAGTAGGCATGCACAACAATAATACAATAATATAGGCAGGCACACAACAATTAGGCACAACAAAAACAATAATATAACTAGGCATGCAACTGCAACAACAAGAAGAATATAAGTAGGCACACAACCACAACAACAATAATATAAGTAGGCATGCAACTGCAAACAATATAAGTAGGAAGGAAATGGAAAAACAACAATAATATAAGTAGGCAACAATAATAATAATTGAACAAGCGCCAACAACAATAATATAAGTAGGCACACAAGTGGAACAAAATCAGTAATATAAGTATGCATGCAACCACAGCAACAACAATAATATATACAGGTGCACTTCAACAACAAAAACAATATAACTATGCATGGAGATGGAACAACATCAATGCAAATAGGCATACAACCACAACAATAATAATACAAGCACAAGACAACAACAATAATATAAGTAGGCATGCAACTTCAACAGCAATAATATAAAGGCAATAACCTCAGCAACAATATCAGTAGGCATGCAACTTCAACAACAATGATATAAGTAAGCATGCAACTCCAAAAACAATAATAATATAAATAGCAAGTAACCCAAACAACATTATAAGTAGGCTGCAACTGGAACAACAGAATGATAAGATAAGTAGGCATGCACCCACAACAAAAAGAATATAACTAGGCACACAGCCACAGCAACACTAATAAAAGTAGGCACACAACTGCAACAACAATACTATAAGTAGGCATGCAACCTCAAGAACATTAATATCAGTAAACATTCAAATGCTAAAACAATAATAATGTAAGTAAGCATGCAACCTCAACAACAGTATTATACATAAGCACAAAACCACAAAAAAACAACAATAATATACTCACGCAACTGGAACAACAACAATGTAATTAGGCATGCAACAACATGAACAAAACAATAAAATAAGTAGGCCTGCAACCAGAACAACCAGAAGAATATAAGCAGGTACACAACAGGAAAAAGAACAATAATATAAGTGCAACCTCAACAACATTAATTCAAGTAGACATGCAACTGCAAAAAAAAATAATGTAAGTAGGCATGCAACCTCAAGAACAATAATATAAGAAGGCATGCAACCACAAAAACAATAATATAAGTAGGCACACAATGGCAACAGAAACAATAATAAAAGTAGGCATGCAACCGCAATAAAAACAATAATATAACTAGACACACAACTGCAACAACAAAACAATAATATAAGTAGGCCTGCAACCGCAACAGCAATAAAATAACCAAACATGCAACTGCAACAATCAGTACAATATAAATACCAATGCAACCACAACAACAATAATATAAGTAGGCAAGCAACCTCAAAAACAATAATATAAGTAGGCACACAAACTTCAACACCATTAAAAATACAATTAGGCACCCAACCGCAACAACAATAACATAAATAGGCACACATGTGGAACAGAATCAATAATATAAGTAGGCACACAACCACAGCAACAACAATAATATATGCAGGCACGCATCCTCAACAAAAAACAATATAACTAGGCACAGAGAAAGAACATCAATGCAAGTAGGCATACAACTGCAACAACAATAAAATAATTAAGCCCGCACCTGAGACAACAACAATAATATAAGTAGGCATGCAACTTCAACAGTAATAATAATAGTATAACTGGCATGCAACCAGAACAAAATCAATAATATAAGTAGGCACACAATCACAGCAACACCTGAATATAAGTAGGCATGCAACATCAACAAAAAAGTATATAATCAACACAATAATGTAAGCACACAACTCCAACAAAAATAATATGAGTAAGCATGCAACTGTAACAACAAAACGATAATATAAGTAGGTACACAACCCCAACAACAAGAATATAAGTAGGCACACAGCAGCAACAATAATATAAGCAGGCATGTAACCGCAAAAACAATAATATAAGTAGACATGCAACCTCAACAACAATTATATAAGTGGGAATGCAACCACAAAAACAACAATAATATAAGTAGGCATGTAACCTCAATAACAATACTATAAGTAGGCATGCAACTGCAAAAACAATAATATAAACAGGCATGCAACCAAAACAACAATGTAATAAAATAAGTGGGCAGCAAAACAACAAGAATATAAGTAAGCATGCATCTGCAACACCAACAATAATATAAGTAGGCATGCAACCTCAACAATAATATAAGTAGGCATGCAACCGCAGCAGCAACAATAATATAAGTAGGGACACAACAACAACAATAATATAAGTAGGCATACAGCCTCAACAACATTAATATAAGTACGCATGCAACCAGAACAACGAAATAATATAAGTAGGCATGCAATCGCAACAACAATAATATAAGTAGGCACCAACCACAAAAACAATAATATAAGTGGGCATGCAACCTCAAGAACAATAATATATGTAGGCATGCAACCACAAAAACTACAATAATATAAGTAGGCATGTAACCTCAATAACAATAATATAAGTAGGCACACAACCTCTAACAACAACAAAAATAATATGAGTAGGCATGCAGCTGCAATAAAAATAATATAACTAGGCATGCAAAACAGCAACAACAATAATATAAGTAGGCATCCTGCAACAACAATAATATAAGTAAGCACGCAGCTGTAACAACAGTAATATAAGTAGGCATGCAACTGCAACAGCAGTAATATAAGTAGGCATGCAGCCACAGCAGCAACAATAATATACATAGACATGCAACCACAACACAAACAATAATATAACTAGGCACACAACTGCAACAACAAAACAATAATATAAGTAGGCACGCAACTGCAACAATAATATAAGTTGGCATGCAACTGCAACAACAATAATATAAGTAGGAATGCATGCAGCAACAACAACAATAATATAAGTAGGCATGCAACTGCAACAACAATAATATAAGTAGGTATGCAACTGCAACAACAGTAATATAAGTAGGCATGCAAACAGCAACAACCAATAATATAAGTAGGCACAAACCACAACAAACAATAATATAAGTAGGCGCAACCTCAACAGTAATAAAACAATAATATAAGTAGGCATGCAACCTCAACAACAACTAAAGTAATACAACTAGGCATGAACAACAACAATAATATAAGGGCATGCAATGGCAACAACAATAATATAAGTAGGCACACAAGCGAACAACATAATATAAGTAGGCATGCAACTGCAACAATAATATAATTAGGCACTCAGCTCAAGAACAACAATATAAGTGGGCATGCAACTGGAATAACAACAAGATTATAAGTAGGCATGCAATGGTAACAACAAAAATATAATTAGGCACGCAACTGAAACAGCATTAATATAAGTAGGCACGCAACTTCGACAACAATAAGTAGGCATGCAGCCTCAACAAGAATGAAATAAGTAGTCATGCAACTGCAACAATAATATAAGTATGGAAAACAACAATAATATAAGTAGGTATGCAACTACAGGCGCAACAGCAACAACAAAACAATAAAATAAGTAGGCATGCAACTGCAACAACTGTAATATAAGTAGGCACACAGCCACAAAAACAACAATAATATAAGTAGGCATGCAACCACAACAGCAATAACAATATAAGTAGAGCAACACAATAATATAAGTAGGTACACAACCAACAACAATAATAACACAAGTAGGCATGTAACTACAACAAGACAATATAAGTAGACATGTAACCTCAACAGCAGTAATATAATTAGGCACTCAACCTCAAGAACAACAAGAATAATATAACTAGGCATGCAATTGCAAGAACAAAGATAATATAAGTAGGCACCCAATGGCAACAACAATAATATAAGGAGGCATGCAACAAAAGAACAATGACAATACAAGTAGGCATGGAACAGCAACAACAACAATAATATAAGTAGGCACGCAACTGCACCAGCAATAACACAAGTAGGTATGCAACTGCAACAACAGTAATATAAGCAGGCACACAACTACAACAAAAACAATGATATAAATTGGCATGCAACAGGAACAAAAACAATAATAAAAGTAGGCATGCAACCACAGCAACAGCAGTAATATAGGTAGGCATGCAACCTCAACAAAAAACAATATATAGGCATACAGCTGCAACAAGAGCAATACAAGTAGGCATGCAACTGCAACAACCATAAAATAAGTAAGCACACTGCTGCAACAACAATAATATAAATAGGTATGCGACCAGAACAACAGTAATATAAGTTGGCATGCAACTGCAACAGCAATAATATAAGTAGGCATGCAGCCTCAACAACAATAATATATGTAGGCATTCAACTGCAACAGTAGTAATATAAGTAGGGAGTCAACCTCAAAAGCAGTAATATAAATATGCACCCAGCTGGAACAACAATGTAAATAGGCATGCAACAGCAACAGCAAAACAATAAAATAAGAAGGCACTCAACCACAACAACAAGAATATAAGTAAGCACACATCTGCAACAACAATAATATAAGTAGGCAAAGCTTGCAACAAAACCTGCAAAAAAACGATATAAGTAGGCATGCAATGTCAAGAACATTAATATAAGCAGATGTGCAAACACTAAAACAACAACAATTAGGCAACAACAATAAATAGGCACACAACCACAACAGCAGTAATATAAGTAGGTACACAACCTGAAAAACAACAGTAATAAAAGTAGGCATGCAACCTCAACAACAATACTATAAGGAGGCATGCAGCCGCAACAACAATAATATAAGTAGGAATGCAACCTCAACAACATTAATATAAGTAGGCAAGCAGCTGCAAAAACAACAGTAATATAAATATGCACTCAACCAGAACAACAGCAATGTAAGTGGGCACATAAGTGCAGCAGCAAAACACAACAAGAATATAAGTATGCACACAACTGGAACAACAATAATATAAGTAGCTACAAAGTAGGTATGCAACCTCAACAACAATAATATAAGTAGGCATGCAATGGCAAAAACAATGTAAGTAGGCATGAAACCTCAACAACAATAATTTAAATAGGCATGCAATTGCAACAAAAGTATACGAGTAGTGACGCAACTGCAAACACAATAATATAAGTATGTATACAGCCTCAGCATCAATATTATAAGTAGGCATGCAACCTCAACAACATTAAGGCAAGCAGCTGCAAAAACAACAGTAATATAAATATGCACTGAACCAGAACAACAACAATGTAAGTGGGCACACAAGTGCAGCAACAAAACAATAATGTAAGTAGGCACACAACCATAAGAACAAGAAAATAAGTAGGCACACAGCAGCAACAATAATATAAATAGGCATGCAACCACAAAAACAACAATAATATAAATAGGCATGCAACCTCAACAACTTTAATATAAGTAGGCACACAACCAGAAAAAAACACAATAATTTAAACAGGATGCAACCAGAACAACTACAATGTAGCTAGGCATGCAACACCAGCTACAAAACATTAAAATAAGTGGGCACAGAACCAGAGCAACAACAAGAATATTAGTAGGCAAGCAACTGCAACAACAGTAATATAAGTAGGCATGCAACCACAACAACAAGAATATAAGTAGGCACACAGCAACAACAAAAGTATAATTAGGCAAGCAACCCCAAAAACAATAATATAAGTAGACATGCAGCCTCAAGAACATTAATATAAGTACACATGCAAATGCTAAAAGAATAATACAAGTCATCTTGCAAACTCAAAAATAATAATATAAGTAGGCATGCAACCGCAAAAACAATTATATAAATAGGCACACAACCACAAAATCAACAATAATATAAGTAGGCATGCAACTTCAACAACAATAATGTACGTATGCATGCAACCACAACAAAGTGATAATATAAGTAGGCATGCAACCACACCAACAAGAATATAAGTAGGCACAGACCAACACCAGCAATAATATAAGTAGGCATGCATACTCAAGAACATTAATATAAGTAGGCATGTGAATGCAAAAACAGCAATATAAACAGGCATGCCACCAGAACAAAAACAGTGTAACTAGGCATGCAACAACAAAACAATAAAATAAGTAGGCACTCAACAACAAGAATATAAGTAGGCATGCAACTGCAACAACAGTAATATAAGTAGGTACACAGCTGCAAAAACAGCAATAATATAAGTTAGGCATGCAACCTTAACATTAATGTAAGTACGTATGCAACGACAAAAACAATATAAGCAGACATGCAACCTCAGCAACAATAATGTAAGAAGGCACGCAACTGCAACAAAAATAACACAAGTATAGATGTAACTGCAAAAACAATGATAATAAAAGTAAGCATGCAGCCTCAACAACAATAATATAAGTAGACATGCAACTGCAGCAAAATCAATAATACAACTTGGCATGCAACTGCATCAATAAAACAATAATATTAGTAGGCTCACAAACGCAACAACAATAAAATAAGTAGGCACGCAACTGCAACAACCAGTACTATGTAAGTAGGAATGCAACCACAACAGCAATAATATCAGTAGGCAAGCTACCACAAAAAGTACAATAATATATGTAGACACCAACCTCAACAATATAATTAGGCATGCAACCTCACCAACAACTAGAGTAATACAACTAGGCACTGAAGCACAAGAATGATAATATAAATAGGCATGCAATGGCAAAAGCAATTATATAAGTAGGCACACAAGCTCAAGAACAATAATTTAAGTAGGAATGCAACTACAAAAACAACAATTATACTAATAGGCACTCAAGTGAAACAACAATATAAGTAGGCATGCAACTGCAATAACAAGAATATCAGTAGGCAGGCAACTGAAACATTAATATAAGTAGGCATGCAGCTGAAAAAAGACAATAATATAAGCAATCATGCAACCAAAACAACAATAAAATAATTAAGCATACGGGTGAACCAACAATAATATAATTAGGTATGGAACTTCAACAACAATAATTTAAGTAGGCATGCAACTGCAAGAAGAATGATATAAGTAGGCATGCAACCGCAACAGCAACAATAATATAAGTAGGCATGCTCCGCAACAAAAACTGTAGTATAACTAGGCACACAGCCACAACAAGAAAACAATAATATAAGTAGGCATGCAACTGCAACAGCAATAAAATAAGTAGGTACACAACTGCAACAAGAAGGTTATAAGTAGGAATGCAACCACAAACAACAACTATAATACATGTAGGCACGTAACTACAAAAAACACAGTAGTGTAAGTAGACATGTAACCTCAACAGCAGTAATATAATTAGGCACTCAACCTCAAGAACAACAAGAATAATATAACTAGGCATGCAATTGCAAGAACAAAGATAATATAAGTAGGCACCCAATGGCAACAACAATAATATAAGGAGGCACACAACCAAAGAACAATGATAATACAAGTAGGCATGGAACAGCAACAACAATAATATAAGTAGGTGCACAACTGCAACAAAAACAATGATATAAATTGGCATGCAACAGGAACAAAACACTAATAAAAGTAGGCTTGCAACCGCAGCAAAAAACAATATATATAGGCATGCAGCTGCAAAAACAGCAATACAAGTAGGCATGCAACTGCAACACCCATAAAATAAGTAAGCACACAGCTGCAACAACAATAATATTAATATGCATGCCAGAAGAACAACAATGTAAGTTGGCACACAACTGCAACAACAACAATAATATAAGTGGGCATGCAACTGCAACAACAATAATATAGCTACACAGTGAGTGCATGCAGCCTCAACAACAATAATATGTATATGTAGGGCGCAGTACTGGCTGCAAGAACAACAACGATGTAATATAAGTGAGGGAGTCAACCTCAGCAACAATAATATAAATAGGCATGCACTTGCAACAACAATGTAAGTGGGCATGACACAGCAACAACAAAATTATAAAATATGTATGCAGCCTCAAGCATCAATATAAATGGGTATGCAACCTCAACCAACATTAATATAAGTAGGCAAGCAGCTGCAAGAACAATAATATAAATATGCACTCAGCCAGGACAACAATAACAATGTAAAAGTGGGCACACAAGTGCAACAAAACAATAATGCAAGTGGGCACACAACCACAAGAATAATATATGTTGCCACGCAACTTCACAACAATAATGTAAGTTGACAGTCAACTCAAAAACAGTAATATAAATAAGCATGCAATTGGAACAGGAACAGTGTAACTAGACACACAACTGCAACAACAAA